>NW_005201583.1:0-10403 GCF_000372725.1 Emiliania huxleyi CCMP1516 | reverse complement strand
TCGGCTGAACCCGTCCCCTCTCGCTAGTTTGCCCGGTGCCCTGCCGACGTGGGCCCCTTTCTCGAGTCCCCGCGCCTGGTGATGATCATGGGGCCCGGGGACGAGGACTACCCCGCCGGCCGCAACCCCTTCATCGAGCTGCCGCAGGACGTGCTCGACATTATCTGCGCCTTCTCCTTCGAGGTCGACGTGTCTCAGTGCTTGCCATTCGAGCGCCTGCTCCTGCACTACTCGCGCTGGGAGCACCGCGCGCCCCTCACGCACGGGTTTGGCCCGAAGCCGTTTGAGGTGGTCACCGTCCGGATCGACATCTCGCGGCCGCCATCAGGCGCCCCATGGCCGCCGCACGGGGCGCCGCCGGTCGGCCCGGTGGGCACCAACCCGGCGCTCCCAGTCGACCTCGATTTCCCGACTCGCGCGCTGGAGGACTTGCGCCTCGACGGCTTCATCCGAGGCGACGGGGCCTCGCCGCTCCGCGCCGACCTGCTACTCGACTCGTTTCAACAGATGCGCGTGCTCGGCCTCTTCATCGGCGCGCACCTCGAGACGCAGTACCCGCCACCGCTGTGCGAGCAGCAGTGCCTCCCTGGAGCACCTTTACTGAGCCTTCCTGGATTCTCTCCTCTAGGTACCGCGACCGCTGCCCCATTCGCTTCCCGCGCGACAACTCGGAGGAGTGGGGCATCGAGCCGTCGCCAGTCCGCGTCCAGGGCCGCCTCTTCCGGCCGCAGGGGCAGAACGAGGACTTCGTCCAGCCCCTCGTCCCGGCGCGGACGCTCTCGCTCGAGTTTGGCAAGGCGGACTGGCCGCAGCACAAGCGGTCGTTCTACCGCCTCTTCAGCGTCACCCCGCCCTCCTTCATCAACGTCGGCAGCCGCTTCGAGGACGCGCTGGACGGGGTGCTCGATGCGGTTTACGCCTTGCGCAACGACCTGCGCGCGACCCGAAACCGCGCCACCGACAAGATCTTTGCGGGCCTCCGGGAGCATCTCGGCGACGACGCGCCGCCGCAGATCGTCGACTGAGCAGCCTAGAGTGAGCAAGCGGTGGCACCGTGGCACCTGCCGGGCCTGCCCCCCTACCCTCCCATGCACGCCGCCATTGCCCCAGCCGACCCAAGCACCGGTGCGATTTAGCAATCGCCCCGCTAGGCGGCACGAGCGTACAGCCGCTCTCAGACGAGCCCACCCCGTGCTTTCGCGCGCGTGCATCCCCATGTCCATGTGTCCATGACCATGTGTCCCATGTCGAGCGGCTGCCTTCCCCATGACGCATGAGCCCGAGTTCACTCAATTCGCATGCTGCGCATGCGTACCGTTTATATCCATGTATAAGTGTCCTGTACGCGTCTGTCTAAGTTTTATCCTAACATGCCATGAGCGACCCCTTAGGCGCCATGCAGAAAGCAGTGGACACACACGACTGGTGTGTTCAAGAGTCATGTCTCGCGCGCGCTCTCTCGCATGGCCCCGCCATGGATTCATGCAAACATGTCTAATCGAGCAGCTGCCTGGCGCCTCGCTCGCCACCCATCCGCTTCCGCCCGTCCTAGTCTGCCCGCGCCGCCAGCGCCTCCTTGAGCGCCTCGGTTGCGCGCGCCAGCTCCTCTGCCAGAGAAGCGGCGAGCCCCTCGTCGTCGACGCCTTCCGCGAGTAGCCGCTTGATGGAGCACACCTGACTGCTCCTGGTTGCGATAGTCGCAGCCCTGTAGAGCCTCTCCTCCTTGGCCTTCTCGTCGTCGCACAGCGGAGCTGCCGGAGCCGCCGGAGCCGCCGCCGCGCCCGCCGCCACATTGAGGCGCGCCGGCGCGCACTTGTCGCGCGAGGAGGAAGCTGCCGAGGACGGTGCGGGCGCCAAGGAGGAAACCGCCGTGGACAGTGAAGAAGAAGGCTCGTCGGGCTCGAATGTGTTAGGGCCGCCCGTGTAGTGGACGACCGAGATCAGCCACTCGCCCTCCTGGATCACCGCCTTGACCCAGTACACGTACAGCGGCATGTTCGAGCACCATTGCCACAGAGCGGACTCCTCGTAGGTCATCTTGCCTGACGACGCCTTCCGAATCTTGTCAAGGATGAGCGTGACGGGGCCTCGCACCGCCACGTACTCGTCGTAGACGGCGAAGGTCTTGGGCACGACCGACGGGTCGATGGAGCGCAGCGTTGGGTACGAGCTGTGCTCGAAGCGGTTGGTCGGCTGGAAGGAGTCGTCGTTGCCCATAACACAGTTGTGCAGGGGCGTGCCGACATCAAACATCGCAGTCGGGTGCGCCTTGGTTCTCGACGACGATGCTGCAAGAAAGCCGTGGGCGTGGTCATGGCCGGCGTGGTACGAGATGACCATGTCCTTACGGGCCGCGACTGCCTCTAGCAATCGTGCGCCGCGGCAAATGCGCTCATCGGTCATGTCGATGTGCTTGACCGCGGGCTCGGACTGGATGGCGGAATCGGGTAGCGACGCGCCGGTGGCGGCGGGCAGCGCAGCCGCTCCCCAGAGGGAGGCACCAGTTCCATCACTGGCGGCTGCTACGCCCTCGCCTGCCCGGTGCGGCTGCAGCGGAGGCAGTCCAAGTGACTGCGCCGCGGGGCGGGGCGCGGGCAGGTGCTGCTGGACGGGCGCCGTGACGGTCAGCGGCGCCTCTGGCTGCAGCTGAGGCGAGGGTAGCAGGGATCCGAGCAGGGACATGGTAGGGGACACGCCACCCAGGGTCATAGACATGGGCGAAACCCATCCATCCGGGGCGCGGCCATCGTTGGGAGCCAACCCGCCGTCAGCGAGGGCGCCGTCAAACGAGCCATCGACGAGTAGAAGCGAAGCATCCGAAAGCGTGAGCCGAGGGTGCTCAGTGATGGCGCCCGATGGCAGCTCGGGCGCCACCGGCTCGGCGGACCGGTCGAGGCCGAGCCTTGTGGCATAGTCAAAGAGAAGTGAGGAGAGTTCGTCGGCGGTCTTTGACGATGATCTGTCAGGGCAGAAGGTGCGCACAAACTTCTTCTTCCAATCAATGTGGACGTTGCCCTGGTGCGCCAGGAAGACCCGCACAGCGTGAACATCGCCGCACGAGAAGTCGGAGGGGTTGTCACGGGGGGCGCGTAAACGTGGCCTCGGCATCCTCAATGGCTGTGCTCTGCTCCGCCGCTGTATCCACTTACAGATCACGGGATGCGGGAGAGGCGAGCGTCGCCGCGGGATTCGTGCAAGCCGCACGATCGCCCTTTTTAGCCCGCCGTTTACTCATTGGAGATTCCACTTGACTTTCCTGAACGAAATAAGTCAGTTCCTCACCCCTCTACTTTACACTGTCAAGACCTAAGTCATTCTGCTAATTTCACCTCATGGTCATGCAAACGCGAGGACATGTACATGTCAAACGCACAGAAAAGTGGTGTGAGATAATCATGGGTAACAGTCGCATGGGCCATGGGTTCCTTCACGCCGGGCGGGCGGAGGTCTATCGCCCAGCCCCCAGCTGGGCTCGGTGGCGCGCCTAAGCTCCGGAGACCGTGGCATCAACGGCCTGCGGCGCCACAAGGCCGGATGGGAGCGGCCCCCGGGTGAGGCCCGCAGCACGGATCGCCTCTGTGATCCGTTCGCGCAGAGTGTTGGCACGCGGCGCCGGCGGGCGTCCCGCGAGCCGATCCGAAGTGCGCTCGAGCGGTACGAAGCGGTCGTCGTTGGGCGGCAGGCGCACATTCCGCTCCACGCAGAGGTTGTGGAGCAGCATGGTTGCCTGGATGACGTCGGTCGCGAAGCACGTCTCCACCTCGAGGCGCCGCCAGAGGACGCCCCAGCGCCGCTCCCACATCCCAAAGGCGCACTCGATCGCCTGGCGGGTGGAGGACTGATAGTGGTTGAACACGCCCTTTGCGGAGGTGTACGTGACACTGGGGCCGGTGGGCCATGGGATCAGCAGCTCCTCGCAGTCGACGTAGCCCGCATCCGCCACGAGGAAGTAGCCAAAGACCCGCGCGACGCTCCGCATCACCTCGAAGAAGGAGGTGCTCCGGTACGCTGTCAAGTCTGGGTTGGCGCCGGGGATGCCAATCGCCGCCCAGGAGAAGGTCCGGTCGCTGTCTGCGATCGCCTGCACATTGATGCTCGCCTTGCCATTCTTGTTGATCCACCTGGCGCGGTTCACCTCTCGCCGGCGAGGAGGCTGCTTGATTAGCACCTCGCAAGGGAGGGGGCGGGGGATGAGAACGCGAGGGCGCGAACGCGCGCAGGCGCTAGTACCGATCAGGGCCGTGCGCACATGCACGCCGTCGAGAGCGCCGATGCACATGTCGATGCACCCCTGCGACGCCGCCCCAAAGGCGACCGTTCGCTCGTCAAGCTCATCCCTGCTCTGGCCGGCGAGCGCGGCCTCGAGACTCCGTCGAAGCGAGAAATGGAAGTGTCGGTTGATGGCGCGGATGACTGTCTTGTTGTGCTGGTAGAAGGTGGCCCTGGACTCGTACTTCCCCATGTATGTCTGGTCGATGTAGGAAGCACCACGGAGCCAGCGCAGCGTGAGAGCGAGCTTCTGCTCCGCCGGCACCAGCACCCCGCGGTAGCCGCCGCGAGGGGCGCCGTCGTCCGACAGCGATGGCGCGATGTCGTCTCGGAGGACCGTCAGAAGGTAGTCAAAGGTGTCGATATCGACTCCGAAGCAGCGCCGAAACTCGAAAGGAGTCAGATACTCGAGCTCAGCGGCGTGGTCCCACCGCGGGTTGGTGCGCATTTGCTGCCGCCGTGCTCGAGGCGCGGCTGCTGCTGCAGCCACTCGCTGCTCGGAGGCGCGTCGCGCGTCGCGAGCTTGCCGCCACGCGCGTATGGCACCCAGCAGAGCCGAGTCAACCGCCTCCTCTCCGCTGTCGGCGGCAGTCGGCGGCGCCGAGCCGCCCAGTAGCTCAATCCAGTCGGCGGCACCGTTCCCAGCAGCACACGCCGGCTCGGGCGATGTGAGGAGCACGCCGACCACCGCCAGCAGCGTGCGAGCGGCGAACGAGCGCGGCATGCGGCCACGGCAAGCGGCGCGCGTTGTTTTGCTCTGTCACGCTGAAAATTTTCCCACAGATGCAAGAGCAAAAACCCCGGCCCGCGTTTTCTGCCCGCCGGCTTCGACGTTGGTTTATTTCGCATCGGAGGGCTTCACAAACGTTCCTCTCGTCTCTCGCAGCCACGATTTAGCTGATAAATTTGGAATCTTTCTTTGACAAGAACGGGCCCAGAGAGGTCAAACCAGAGTCGAATCGTCTAAAGTATAACCCTTGCTTCCAACCGCTCACAAAATCGGGAAAAGAAAAACTCACACAATCGAGTGCCGCCGCAGCACGAGCCGAGAGCTCTCTGTTTGCAAGAGACCACCCCCATGAAGGCTCGCGCCATCGTCCTACTGGACCTCGACTACTTCTACTGCCAAGTCGAGATGCTCCGCAACGGGCTTCCGGCGGAGCGGCCAGTCGCCGTAACCCAAAAGTTCCTCGTCGTGACATGCAACTACCCTGCTCGTTCCTCGGGTGTTGCAAAATTGATGCGGACGACGGAGGCCGTAGCTCGCTGCCCCGATTTGCGGCTGATAGCCGGTGAGGACCTGACGCCGTATCGCGAGGCGTCTGATGAGGCGATGCAGGCGCTTCGCGCCTTTGGGCCGGTGCAGCGAGTCGGTCTGGACGAGTTCTTCATCGACGTCACAGCTGTGGCCGAGGCGCGTGCTAGCGCTGGCGCCTGGGCGCCAGGCACGCACGTCCACACCGCCGCGCAGGGCACGACCACGGCAGAAGCTCTCGCTCGCACGGGCACCGCCTACCGCCCGATGGACCTGCGGGCAGCGAGCAGCGGCAGCGGCGGCAGCAACAGTGGCGGCGGTAGCAGCAACAAAAGCGGCAGCGACAGTAGCAGTGGCAGTGGTGGCGGCAGTAGCGGCAGCAGTAGCGGCAGCAGTAGCAGCGGCGGCGGCGGCGGCGGCGGTGGCGGCGGCGGCGGCGGAGGCGGCGGCGGCGGGCTCGACTTGCTCCGTGCGGCGTCTGCGGTGGCGGCGGAGGCGCGCGCCGCCGTCCGCCGCGCAACGGGCCTGACCAGCTCCGCCGGCGTCGCGCACAACAAGCTGCTCGCCAAGCTCGCAGCCTCGCTGCACAAGCCGGACGCGCAGACCGCGCTGCCCGCCTCCGAGGCGAGCGCGTTCGTCGCGCCGCTGCCGCTGCGCGCGCTGCCCGGCGTCGGCGCGCGCAGCGCGGTCCTTGCAATACTGTCCTCTCGACCCCGTCCCAGAACTGCGTCCCCTTGCGGCGCGTAGGCGCTCGCGCGGCGGCGGCGCTGCACGCCACCGGCTGCACCACGGTGGCGGAGGCGCGAGAGGCGGGGCTGGCGGCGCTGCAGCGCGCGCTCGGCGCCGCCGCAGGGCGGAGGCTGGCGGCGCAGTGCGAGGGGGCGTGCGCCGAGCCGGTGGAGGAGGAGAGCGGGCCGCCGCTGAGGGGAGGAGTCGTCAGTGGAGTGGGGCGCCCGTCGTGGATTAGGTCAAGGAGAGCGGGCCGCCGCTCTCGGTGACGGTGGAGGACTCGTTCAAAGCGGCGCACTCGGTGGAGGCGCTGCGGCTGGTGCTGCAGGTGCTCGCGCCGGACCTGCGGCGGAGGCTAGCGGACGAGGCGGCGTCGCGCGGCGCCTCCGCCGTCGAGGGCGTGGACGGCGTCTCTTCACAGCCCTCCTGGTGTGAACAGGCGGCGTCGCGCGGCCGCTTTGCGAGCTCGCTACAGGTGCGGTGGCGGCACCACGGAACACGCACGATGCAGAACCCGACCGGCGAGCGCGACGCGTCGGTGGCGCCGCGCGGCCCTCTCTGCGTCAGTCGCTCGTGCGCCATGCCGTCGGGCGCCAGCGGGGAGCGAGGCGCCGCCGCCATCGCCGCCGCTGCTGAGGCGGTCCTGCGCGCGAACTTGCGGCCGCCCCAACCCTCACGGTGGTTGCCCTCTCGGCTGCACATCTCGGCTACATCTCGGCTGCGTCTCGGTGCTGCGTAGGCCGCCGTTCCACCTGACGCTGCTCGCTCTCTCCGCCACCAAGTTTGCGCGGGCGGGCGGGCTGCAGGCGGGCGGGCTACGCGACGCGGCGGGCTCGCGCGGAGCTATTGCCGGCGAGAAGGGCGCATCGCCACAGGCGAAGCAGGCGGCGGCGGCGCATCGAGATTTCCGCTCGGGGTATCAGCTGGGCCAGGGCTCTCCGGTGGTGCTGATGAGCAAGGCGGAGGAGAGGCGCGTGCGGGAGGAGGAGGCGGCTCGGGCGGGGGCGGCGGCGGCGGCGGCGGCGGCGGCGGGTCGGGGAGGGGCGGCCAGCGGGGAGGCGGGCGGCGTGGCCCTCGAGGACTGGAGCGAGTGGGCGTGGGAGGGCGGCGGGGAGGAGGAGCTGTGCGGCGGCGACGAGGAGGCTGGCGGCGCAGAGCCGCACGACGTGGGCCCCTGCTTCCCCTCCCCGCGGGAGCTGGGGGCACGGAGCCCGAGCGGAGAGGCGGGAGCGAACGAGGCGCAGGAGGCAGGGTCGGCCGAGGCGGCCGAGGCGGCCGAGGCGGCGGATTGGGGGTGCGACGCGTGCACTTTTCTCAACCCCCCCGGCCGGCAGAGCTGCGAGATGTGTGGCACCCGCCGGGGAGGGTCGCCGCAGGCTCGCGGGCAGGAACCACCTGCCCACGCGGAGCGAGGTGGCGCCAGCGGCGCGCGGAGGCCGGGAAAGCGCGATCGAGGACACAGCGACCACAAGGGAGTGCCGCCGCCACGGCAGCTGACGCTGAGGCATTTTCTAGTGTGAGAGGGCGACTCTGCGAGTGCCCGCTCTCCACCTCTGCTCACGCCCCTCTCCCTGTGTTGCGATTCTCTCTTCCAATGTCTGCTAAAGAATTTTTGTTCCTTCGCGCGATGTCCTATGTCCACACCACCGCGGCGCCGCTCCCGCCGCCTCGCCAAAACCGCCGCCGCGGCGCCCTCGCCAAGCTCGCCGCCGCCCGCCCGCCTCCTCGACCTCCCCACGGAGCTCCTCGTGCGCACCCTCTCCCGCTGCGACCCCGCCGACATCGCTCGCGTCGCGGCCGTCTCGCTGCTCTTTTACCTATGAGTTGGCAGCCACGCATCCATACTCGAGAGCGCCGTGAGCGTGTCGGCTGGAATGTCTCACAGCCTCGCCCGCACCGCCGACGGCTCCGTCTGGAGCTGGGGCCTTGGAGGCTCTGGTTGCTTTGGCCACGGCGACCAGCAGAACCAGCAAAACAAAAGGTATTGCTAAATCTCTCTCTCAGAACCAGCTGCTGCCAAAGAAGGTCGAGACCTTTGTCGGCCAGCGCGTCGTCGCTCTGTTGGCTGGATACGACCACAGCCTTGCCCCTGCGGCGCCGTGGTCACGAGGTGTTGTTCACACCTGTCCAACCATTCGTGCACCACAGTAGTGCGACTCGACCTCTTTGAGTCACTGCCTTCCCGGCGGGTTGGCTGTAGAGCCTCTACAACAAAACTCTACAGCAAAATCGCGCTCTGCATCGCTCTACAACGCACCCGCCTCGGGCCTCGTCACGCGGCGGATGTAGAGCTCTACAGCTCTACAGCGCTCTACAGCGCTCTCCAGCGCTCTACATCTCTACAGCTCTACAGCGCTCTACACTCTACATCCTCTACACCCTCCCTCAGCGCGGGGGCCGCCCTTATTCACACCCCGTGGCCGTGCGCCGCGGAGCACTGTCCGAGTCCACTGCTGTGGACACTGCGGACCGCTGTGCGCGGAATGGCTCATGTGGAGCGATTCTAATGCCACCAATGCTGGTGGGCCTTGCGCATCACCGGACACCGCCTGGACGGCGGTACATATGACGTCACATGGATGGAGCTGGCGCGCGCGCGTCAATCGTTTCTCGTCGACTGCTTGCCTCAATAAATAAACCCAAGGGAGGGATGGGAGGACGGCACACCGCCGCTTGGAGCACTTGGAGTGCGGTCATCAACCTCACGCCCAGGACCGGGGAGCAGAAAGAAAGAAGAAAACAGACGAGCCAAAGCAAGGAAGCGCATTCAGTCGCAATTCTTTTGTGGTGTACCTGTGTTAGTGCCAGTGCGCGCCAGTCCCGTGCCCAGTGTTGTGCGAGGGAGTTTTGTTCTAAAATTCTTTTGTGAGACCGGGCGAGAATTCTTTTGTGGGATGCGAGCGAGACTCGTGAGCCCCGAGCAACCGGTGTCCCCTCGCCCCTTGCTTTGTGATAGGCTTGGTGCCCGACCTTGCGACCGTCACGTGCAGACATTGGGCGACCGCTGCGTATGTCGGCAGAGTCAGCCACCGGGCAAACCGGGGCGGTGAGCACTGAAACCGGGGCGGTGAGCACTGACGCTTCGTACTCCGAGTCCAACTCCGGCAGAGGCACGCCCAACAAGGCGGACTCCAGCCTGCAGTGCGGCGTGTGCGGCCGCATCCTGAAATCAGCGGGCGCCCGCGCGACGCACGAGCTCCATTGCAGCGGCCAGGCGAATTACACTCACGAACCCACCCCACCCACAACCACCAGCACTCTCTCTGACACTGGCTCACCGACGGCAGGCGGGCGGGGAGGCAAAGCAGAACGGAGAGAACGCCCAAATCGACGCAGCACCGCTGCCGAGCCTGCCAAAGGGCCTCTCGCTCGACTCTGCCTGCTTTGCGCTCGGCTCTGTGGGAGGAGTCAAGCAGTGGTTCCATGCAGAGCTGCTGCGGCAACGCCAATCCACCGAGGCGCGCCAACCACCCCCTACCCACGCATGCCGTCCAGCCTCTCTGAAGTGCAGACACCGTCCGGGCAGGGCAACCAGGGCAACGTGCTGCGCGTGCGGTACATCTCTCGGCTCGACGGCCAGACCGGCTCCACCCGCGGCGCGCGCCTGATCCCGCGGCCACACCCGCCTCGGCTCCTCGCCCAGACGCCTCTCCTCGAGCCTTCCTTCGCGAGAGCACCTTCCTGCAGCCTTCCTGCAGCCACCCTCGAGCCTTCCTCGAGCCTCCCTCGCACCGTCGGTAACTAGGTGCGGACGTGCTGCCGTGGCCTCGTGAGACGTGGGTCACTCTCGCCGCGGCGCGGGCGACGCGGCCGGAGGACAAGGGAGCCTCCTCCACCCCCGCCAAGCGCGACCGCGGTCCGCCGGTCAGCTACACTCCGTCAGGCGGCGGCGGCGGCGGCGGCGGCGGCGGTGGCGGCGGCGGCGGCGGCGGTGGCGGCGGAGTGGCGCGGCAGCCGTCGCTGGCGCGGCAGCCGTCGCGGTCGTCGAAAGCTGGCAGCGGCAAGGGTGCCGCGGGCGGTGGTGGAGGCAGCGGCGGCGGCGGCGAGAGTGGCGGGAGCGGCGGCGGCGGCAGCAAGGCTGCAAAGGAGGCAAAGTCTCGCGGCGGCAAGGCTGGCAAGGCGCCGCTGGCGGGGCTGGGAGAGGCTGTGT
>NW_005201584.1:0-1024 GCF_000372725.1 Emiliania huxleyi CCMP1516 | reverse complement strand
CACGCGGCGGGGGCGGGAGCGCTCACCTACGAGTTTGTGGTGCCCGACCGGGCAAGCCAAGCTCCCGAGGCGGCGGCCAAGAAGAAGTTCGACGGGGACGCAGCGGCGATGAACAAGCAGCGGAGGCGGAAGGGTCGCAAGCCGTGAGTGTGAGTGTGCACCGCGAGAGGGAGAGAGCCATATGATGGGGACGGGTGCAAACCCCCCAAACGAGAAAGTTCGGCCGGGAGCCTCTCCGCACTCCGCACTCCTTCGTCCTTGCACCTTGGACCTTTGGGTCATACATGGAAATCTCTACGCAACAACACCACGTTTCCACGAGAGCAAGACATCGGTCATCGCTCATCGGAAGATCCCTGGACTGTAGATCGTAGATGCCTTTTAGAGATCTCTTAAGTGGCAAATCTCCTGCCAAGAGAAGCAGTAGATTGAAGAGAACTGGTTGAGGCAAATCCTCGCCAGTGTGTAGATGCTCGAGAGGGAGTCTGAGAATGTCGAGTTGGTGCGTGCACGAGAGAGTCGCTTTTGTGATCTTGTGCGACAGAGGTGGAGATTCTGACTTCGCGCCAAAGGCGCCTAGAGATCGTGTGGGCCGACTGGAGATTGCAAAATGGCGCGAAAAGGGGGTGGAGATCCTTTTGCATTGTGAATGAATCCATAGCGCATCTCCTTGAAGGTTACGTTTGAGCCCCCCTCCGCTCCCCCGGGCCCCCGAATCGAGATTGGACGGATTGGAGATTGGAGATTGGAGATGGAGATCGGAGATCTGACTGAATCCGGCCTAAGATGACGACGTTGGAGATTGGAGATTGAAGATGGAGATCGGAGATCTGACTGGATCCGGCCCAAGATGTAGCGACGCTGGAGATTGGAGAGTACTGGAGAGATGGAGATCGGAGCCCCCCCAGCCCGTGGTGTCTCATCGATTTTTTGTTTTGTTTCTAGACAAAGGTTCTGTGCGCGGACGGCCCGGGGAGCCTGCGGCGCCATTTTAATCTGCGCTCCTCTTTATGGCCTGCGCGCT
>NW_005201585.1:0-1024 GCF_000372725.1 Emiliania huxleyi CCMP1516 | reverse complement strand
CGACGAGACCCTGCAGCCCACGCCTGCGTTTCGTGGGGAATTGGCGTCCAGAGAAGGCCAGGCCCAGGGAGGGTGTCGACTTCAGAGAAGGTCAGGCTCAGGGAGGGCGGAGAAGGCCATGCCCGGCAGCGGCCACGTGTTCGAACGTGTCCCGTTTTTTTGTGAAGAGACGGATGGTCACTACGCACCTGGCGGCGGTGGCAGGCTTGGCGCCCGCGGTGTCTACCGGCGCTCCGAGGACGGCGGCGAGGGCGAGAGCGCCCCCGATTGGCATTACGGCTGTCGATGAATACGCTCTGCGCCGACGGTCGCGTGACTCTAAAGGGTAAAAGTTGGGCGGTCTGACGCGAAAACGCGGCGGGCGGCAGGGGGGGGGGGGGGGCAGGCGGGCAAGGGAGGAGCTTGCCCTATTGGAAGAGCACCGTTGGACCACGAGCACGAGGTTCTTTTGCTTAGTTAGTTACAAAAACTGTTGATGCAACAATCAATGCTTCTCTTGCGCGCATCGCCATTTTTAAGAGAGACTCTTCTCCATGATGCTGCGGCATCCAAGGCCTCAGTTAGAGCTCTAGTGCTCGGGCTCTCTTGCTTTTGTGCGCTTGTGATGTGGAGTGGCCGCGCGCCACGCGTAGACCGACGCCCACCCCTGCGGATGGACGGAGTCGGAGAAGAGCCTGCAGAGGTCCTCACGGGGAGAGGTCCTCACCGACGTAGAGGTCCTCACACCAGACAGATGTAGAATTGCCGCTGACTGTCCTGACGAGCGGGATCCTTTTTTGATTGTGTTTTTAGCTCTTGCTACGCACAAACCGGGGCCTGGTGCAGTCCCGGCCGTGTCCCCCCTCCCCGCACATCTAAGACATCTAAGAGGTCCTCACATCTAAGAGGTCCTCATACACAGCCAGAGGTCCTCACGGAGAGGTCCTCAGCTCACCAGACCTCTCGTCGCCACATCAGAGCCCTGTCTTCTCGATCTGTCAGCTGTCGTTGCTAGACAGCACATGCTCCTGGTGCGTCCGCAAGA
>NW_005201586.1:0-1025 GCF_000372725.1 Emiliania huxleyi CCMP1516 | reverse complement strand
GTTTACCACGGTCCTGTGCTCGGCATCATCAGTGAGGGCACAAGTGTTCGAAGAGAGAGTGGACCTGAGCAATAATATGACTGGGTGGCAAATGATAGCAGTGGGCGTCAGAAGACTCGTCCTTGCTCGAGGAGAGCTCGATAGACTCGAGGGGCCAGGATATGCAGCGAGGAGGGCGGAGCTGCGCCGAGCAGCGAGAGCAAGGGAGCGGCAGGCGGCGGCGCCGTCGCAGGACGAGGCAGAGGAGAGCGACGCGACAGAGGAAGAAGCGACAAGGGAGACCACGACGAGAAGGGGGCGACCGCGAGGTGGCACGAAGGTTGAAGCGAGAATCGGCGAGAGACTGCGAAGAGAGATAGGAAGAGGCGGACGCCCAAGGGTGGGCGACGGCTAGCGCACCACACCCCTCTCCTTAAAATCCCTGTGTGGTGGCGGCGTGCCGTCCTCCCATCCCTCCCTTGGGTTGTCCGTTTTCTTTCTTTCTTTCTTTTACCAGGATCCGAGGATGGCATGTGCGCGCTGGCTCGGCGCGGGCTCGGATGCGTGTACACGCGTCTCGGCGCACTCGGTTCACATAATGGAGAACGAGGCTTTTGTTGTCGTTTGTTTGGAAACGTGAAACGAGAGTGGCAGCCACCCGCCCAGCGCCCTCACGCTGGCCCTCAGAGCTCGGTCACGTGACACTTGTGCTGACTGCTGTGCCTGTGGCTTCAGACTTGTGATTTGCGTGAGCGACAAACTGCAGCCCTCGCTCGGCGACTGCTCGGCTATACCAGCGCTTGGTCAAATCATCCCCAACAGGCAGGCTCGGACTCGACACCAGCACAAGACCTTGCTAAAAAAGAATTGCAAAATGCCTTTTTGTCGGGCGCATCACACAAGCTAGCACAAGAAAGGCCCTGCTGGGCCTCGCCCCGCCCGGGTCGCCCGTAACCTAACTAAGCACAGTGCGCATATAGCTGCTGATCCCTCGGTTTCTTCTCCCAGGGTCCCCGCCCCCCCTTCTTGTTTTCTGTTCTCTGTTT
>NW_005201587.1:0-1025 GCF_000372725.1 Emiliania huxleyi CCMP1516 | reverse complement strand
ACACAGGAGCGACACACAGAACCACAAGACAAGACACTCAGCCAACGAGGCGGCTGCCACACATCTTGAGCGAACTTCCCTAGTCACCCGCGGCCGGACTCCATCCGGCACGCGTCGCTGGGCGCTCAGAGCTGCGTCCCCTGCTCGCCACCCCGACGCCCAAGGCGCCCGAGCGAACGACAGGCAGGGACCCGAACAAGCATGACCGTACCCGAACAAGCATGACCAGGGAACGGGGCATTGCACTACATAGTGCGGGACCTGGGGCAGCAACCAACAACCTGGATGAGGACGGGGTGCTGCGCAACCGACGCCAACCAGCAGCGTTCACAGCACAGTGCGAGACTAAGGTTGCAACCTGGTAATACGAGCGTCATTTTGTACCCACCCCCCCTAGTTCGTGGGGACCCCCCCGCCGGTCGGTGGTCTGCCCCCGAGGCGGACCGGACCCCCCCTCCGGTCGGTCGCTCTCTCGGCGGCGGGAGGTGTGACGACCGACCCCCCCCTCGGTCGGTGTCCTTGCCGTGAGCCCCTAAACGCTCTCTCTCCCTCCTTCTCGCGAACCGCCACGGGCGCTTCGAAATCGCCGGTTTTCACTATGAAAACTAGTTACGCAGCCAAGCGCCAAGGAGACTTCTTCGCCGAGGCCCGAGCAAGCCCGACCCCACACATGTATGTGGAGCATCTACGCAGTCGCAGGCCTGGTCCTGCTTGCCGTCGCTTTGTACAAGCTCTGGCCGCGCTCAAGCGGCTCGTCAACGGGTACAGTGTGTCGCCGGCGAAGCTAATCGTATGGACGACGACGATCAGAGTGTGGACATGGACGAGCTCGTGTTCCGACCCAATCCTGAGCGTCTCGGTCTCGAGCTCAGCCACTCGGACGACGAGGAGTGATTAGACGGGGAGAGGGCGCTTGGTCTCTAGTATTTCGAGATACTAATTTATTCACAGCTGCGGCGAGCGTCGGTGTGCGGTGTGTGTGACCCTCGTGCCTCGAGCCAACCCGACCGACCCCCCCCCCCCCC
>NW_005201588.1:0-10409 GCF_000372725.1 Emiliania huxleyi CCMP1516 | reverse complement strand
AGCCCCGCCTTGCGCTTGTCCAGAAAGTCCTTGTCCGACGATGAGAGCCAGCCCGCCTTGCCCGGGAGGTCGGGCACGCCTTGGAAGGCGGCGCGCAGCGTCTTGTCGAGGACGTCGAACTGCCTGTAGCGCCGCTTGATGCGGTAGGCGTTGAAGCCGTCGTGCGCCGTCGAGACTTGGACCACCCACCACAGCCCGCCGCCGCCCGCCGCCGCTGCCTCATCGTCCTCGTCGTGGCCGACTACCTCGGCGGTGATGGTGGGCGCGCCGTGGCCGGTGGCGAGGACGACACCGGTGGCAGAGGCGCGGAACAGGGCGGACATGACAGGACTGCCGAAAAAGAATTGTAAAGTGCCGACAAGGGCGCGGACTGGCGCGGACTGGCACACACACCGGCTCACCGAGAAAAAGAAGGGAAAAAACAATCAGAAAAAGCATCGTTGGCGGCACACTCTCCGTCCTCCAACTCCCTCGCAACACGGGGCAAAAGAAGAATTCGAGTTCGAGAACGTAAAACTTACTTTGCTGGGCTCCAGCTGGCCGACGGGCACACCTTGCCTCGAGGACAGCAGCGACCGCGTTTCGATGTCGCCGATGTCGCCGCCCGTGCCCTACCCTCCTGCCGGCTTCGTCCAGCGGCGGCGGGAGGAGGAGGCACTGCGCCCGCAATTACCGCCGCAGAGCGTCTCGCCGTCGACGAACGCCAAAGCCAGCCTCAACGAGCCGCCCTCGACGAACGCCAAAGCCATTGTCGTGCCAGTGTGCTGTGAGAGAGGCTTGTATCTTAAGAATTCTTCGCCGTCAACGATTGGGGTAGGGGCCCCAACTCGTGTGAGGCTACTACTTTATCGCAGGTACTCACTGAGGAGCGTCTTCTCATATGAAGGGTCTTCATCCCTCCTGCCAGTCTTCACGGATTTTTCTCCGTGAACACTCAGGACGCGACGTACGTCCAAGCACGTTCCGCGTGCCTCGTGGCCGCGCTCTTTGCGTGCTGCTCCTGCAGCTCTCTCGCTGCTCTTCCTGGCCCGGCGCCGTGCCAGCTCTGTGGCCGCGCCAGGCTCTGCGACCGCGCCAGCACTCTGGCTGCGCCGGTTCTTCGCTTTCGACGTACGTCCAAGCACGTTCCGCGTGCCTCGTGGCCGCGCTCTTTGCGTGCTGCTCCTGCAGCTCTCTCGCTGCTCTTCCTGGCCCGGCGCCGTGCCAGCTCTGTGGCCGCGCCAGGCTCTGCGACCGCGCCAGCACTCTGGCTGCGCCGGTTCTTCGCTTTCTGGTGCAGATTCTGCTGCTGCGCCTTTTTCTGCTGTTGCCAGACTGCTGGCGGGCAGCAGCGCACGATGGACAGTGGCTGCATCCGTTACGCCTGCAGCAGCCGTGACGTCTCTCACCTCCTGCCTCGGCGGCCTCGACCACTCGGTGGCCCGCAGCGGTGGCTCACCGCTCTGGCTTGACTGCTGGCTCAGCTCCACGGTTGGCGTGCTGTGGTCTCTCATCCATGACCGTCACCTTCTGCGGCCCAGCTTTCTGGCATCAATGGGCCCAGGCAGACCCACTGGGTAGGCCTCCTCCCCAGGCAGCCACTGGGACCTGTCGACAGCCCACGGCCCGCTCGTGCGGCGTGGCGTCTAAGTCGCACATCCTTCTGGGCCTTAGCCCACTCTGCTGCCTCTCGGCAGCTTGGCGTTGCGAGCAGCTCTCTGCTATCGCATCGTCTTCTCTCTTTGGTTCTCAGACCCTCCCGCCCCTCTGGCGGCGTGGCGTTGCTACCAGCCCTCTGCTGTCGCATCGTCTTCTCCCTTTGGTTCTCAGACCCTCCCGCCCCTCTGGCGGCGTGGCGTTGCGACCAGCCCTCTGATGTCGCATCGTCTTCTCTCTCGACGGCGTGAGCCTCGTCTCGCTCTTCGTCTACTCGAGCCTCGTCTCGTGTGCCGCCTCGTGGGCGGCGTGGCGTGGCGGGCGGCTGTCTCTGCCGCCGCCTCGAGTGAGCCTCGTCTCGCTCTTCGTCTACTCGAGCCTCGTCTCGTGTGCCGCCTCGTGGGCGGCGTGGCGTGGCGGGCGGCTGTCTCTGCCGCCGCCTCGAGTGAGCCTCGTCTCGCTCTTCGTCTACTCGAGCCTCGTCTCGTGTGCCGCCTCGTGGGCGGCGTGGCGGGCGGGCGGCTGTCTCTGCCGCCGCCTCGAGTGAGCCTCGTCTCGCTCTTCGTCTACTCGAGCCTCGCTTCGTGTGCCGCCTCGTGGGCGGCGTGGCGTGGCGGGCGGCTGTCTCTGCCGCCGCCTCGAGTGAGCTTCGTCTCGCTCTTCGTCTACTCGAGCCTCGTCTCGTGCGCCGCCTCGTGGGCGGCGTGGCGGGCGGGCGGCTGTCTCTGCCGCCGCCTCGAGTGAGCCTCGTCTCGCTCTTCGTCTACTCGAGCCTCGTCTCGTGTGCCGCCTCGTGGGCGGCGTGGCGTGGCGGGCGGCTGTCTCTGCCGCCGCCTCGAGTGAGCCTCGTCTCGCTCTTCGTCTACTCGAGCCTCGCTTCGTGTGCCGCCTCGTGGGCGGCGTGGCGTGGCGGGCGGCTGTCTCTGCCGCCGCCTCGAGTGAGCTTCGTCTCGCTCTTCGTATACTCGAGCCTCGTCTCGTGTGCCGCCTCGTGGGCGGCGTGGCGTGGCGGGCGGCTGTCTCTGTCGCCGCCTCGAGTGACTCGTCTCGCTCTTCGTCTACTCGAGCCTCGTCTCGTGTGCCGCCCCGTGGGCGGCGTGGCGGGCGGGCGGCTGTCTCTGCCGCCGCCTCGAGTGAGCCTCGTCTCGCTCTTCGTCTACTCGAGCCTCGTCTCGTGTGCCGCCTCGTGGGCGGCGTGGCGTGGCGGGCGGCTGTCTCTGCCGCCGCCTCGAGTGAGCCTCGTCTCGCTCTTCGTCTACTCGAGCCTCGTCTCGTGTGCCGCCTCGTGGGCGGTGGGGCGTGGCGGGCGGCTGCCTCTGCCGCCGCCTCGAGTGAGCCTCGTCTCGCTCTTCGTCTACTCGAGCCTCGTCTCGTGTGCCGCCTCATGGGCGGCGTGGCGTGGCGGGCGGCTGTCTCTGCCGCCGCCTCGAGTGAGCCTCGTCTCGCTCTTCGTCTACTCGAGCCTCGTCTCGTGCGCCGCCTCGTGGGCGGCGTGGCGGGCGGGCGGCTGTCTCTGCCGCCGCCTCGAGTGAGCCTCGTCTTGGTCTTCGTCTACTCGAGCCTCGCTTCGTGTGCCGCCTCGTGGGCGGCGTGGCGTGGCGGGCGGCTGTCTCTGCCGCCGCCTCGAGTGAGCTTCGTCTCGCTCTTCGTCTACTCGAGCCTCGTCTCGTGCGCCGCCTCGTGGGCGGCGTGGCGTGGCGGGCGGCTGTCTCTGCCGCCGCCTCGAGTGAGCCTCGTCTCGCTCTTCGTCTACTCGAGCCTCGTCTCGTGTGCCGCCTCGTGGGCGGCGTGGCGTGGCGGGCGGCTGTCTCTGCCGCCGCCTCGAGTGAGCCTCGTCTCGCTCTTCGTCTACTCGAGCCTCGTCTCGTGTGCCGCCTCGTGGGCGGCGTGGCGGGCGGGCGGCTGTCTCTGCCGCCGCCTCGAGTGAGCCTCGTCTCGCTCTTCGTCTACTCGTGCCTCGTCTCGTGTGCCGCCTCGTGGGCGGCGTGGCGGGCGGCTGTCTCTGCCGCCGCCTCGAGTGAGCCTCGTCTCGCTCTTCGTCTACTCGAGCCTCGCTTCGCGTGCCGCCTCGTGGGCGGCGTGGCGGGCGGGCGGCTGTCTCTGCCGCCGCCTTGAGTGCGCCTCGTCTCGCTCTTCGTCTACTCGAGCCTCGTCTCGTGTGCCGCCTCGTGGGCGGCGTGGCGGGCGGGCGGCTGTCTCTGCCGCCGCCTCGAGTGAGCCTCGTCTTGGTCTTCGTCTACTCGAGCCTCGTCTCGTGTGCCGCCTCGTGGGCGGCGTGGCGTGGCGGGCGGCTGTCTCTGCCGCCGCCTCGAGTGAGCCTCGTCTCGCTCTTCGTCTACTCGAGCCTCGTCTCGTGTGCCGCCTCGTGGGCGGCGTGGCGGGCGGGCGGCTGTCTCTGCCGCCGCCTCGAGTGAGCCTCGTCTCGCTCTTCGTCTACTCGAGCCTCGTCTCGTGTGCCGCCTCGTGGGCGGCGTGGCGTGGCGGGCGGCTGTCTCTGCCGCCGCCTCAAGTGCGCCTCGTCTCGCTCTTCGTCTACTCGAGCCTCGTCTCGTGTGCCGCCTCGTGGGCGGCGTGGCGGGCGGGCGGCTGTCTCTGCCGCCGCCTCGAGTGCGCCTCGTCTCGCTCTTCGTCTACTCGAGCCTCGTCTCGTGTGCCGCCTCGTGGGCGGCGTGGCGGGCGGGCGGCTGTCTCTGCCGCCGCCTCGAGTGAGCCTCGTCTCGCTCTTCGTCTACTCGAGCCTCGTCTCGTGTGCCGCCTCGTGGGCGGCGTGGCGTGGCGGGCGGCTGTCTCTGCCGCCGCCTCGAGTGAGCCTCGTCTCGCTCTTCGTCTACTCGAGCCTCGTCTCGTGTGCCGCCTCGTGGGCGGCGTGGCGTGGATGGCGGCTGTCTCTGCCGCCGCCTCGAGTGAGCCTCGTCTCGCTCTTCGTCTACTCGAGCCTCGCTTCGCGTGCCGCCTCGTGGGCGGCGTGGCGGGCGGGCGGCTGTCTCTGCCGCCGCCTCGAGTGAGCCTCGTCTCGCTCTTCGCCTACTCGAGCCTCGTCTCGTGTGCAGCCTCGTGGGCGGCGTGGCGGGCGGGCGGCTGTCTCTGCCGCCGCCTCGAGTGAGCCTCGTCTTGGTCTTCGTCTACTCGAGCCTCGTCTCGTGTGCCGCCTCGTGGGCGGCGTGGCGTGGCGGGCGGCTGTCTCTGCCGCCGCCTCGAGTGAGCCTCTCGTCTCGCTCTTCGCCTACTCGAGCCTCGTCTCGTGTGCCGCCTCGTGGGCGGCGTGGCGGGCGGGCGGCTGTCTCTGCCGCCGCCTCGAGTGAGCTTCGTCTCGCTCTTCGTCTACTCGAGCCTCGTCTCGTGTGCCGCCTCGTGGGCGGCGTGGCG
This sequence comes from Emiliania huxleyi CCMP1516, assembly GCF_000372725.1. Lineage (NCBI taxonomy): Eukaryota > Haptophyta > Isochrysidales > Noelaerhabdaceae > Emiliania > Emiliania huxleyi. The sequence continues at coordinate 5,408 of NW_005201588.1, read as the reverse complement.
GGCGGGCGGCTGTCTCTGCCGCCGCCTCGAGTGAGCCTCGTCTCGCTCACCCTCTACTCGTGCCTCGTCTCGTGTGCCGCCTCGTGGACGGCGTGGCGGGCGGCTGTCTCTGCCGCCGCCTCGAGTGAGCCTCGTCTCGCTCTTCGTCTACTCGAGCCTCGTCTCGTGTGCCGCCTCGTGGGCGGCGTGGCGGGCGGCTGTCTCTGCCGCCGCCTCGAGTGAGCCTCGTCTCGCTCTTCGTCTACTCGAGCCTCGTCTCGTGTGCCGCCTCGTGGGCGGCGTGGCGGGCGGGCGGCTGTCTCTGCCGCCGCCTCGAGTGAGCCTCGTCTCGCTCACCCTCTACTCGTGCCTCGTCTCGTGTGCCGCCTCGTGGGCGGCGTGGCGGGCGGCTGTCTCTGCCGCCGCCTCGAGTGAGCCTCGTCTCGCTCTTCGTCTACTCGAGCCTCGTCTCGTGTGCCGCCTCGTGGGCGGCGTGGCGGGCGGCTGTCTCTGCCGCCGCCTCGAGTGAGCCTCGTCTCGCTCTTCGTCTACTCGAGCCTCGTCTCGTGTGCCGCCTCGTGGGCGGCGTGGCGTGGCGGGCGGCTGTCTCTGCCGCCGCCTCGAGTGAGCCTCGTCTCGCTCTTCGTCTACTCGAGCCTCGTCTCGTGTGCCGCCTCGTGGGCGGCGTGGCGTGGATGGCGGCTGTCTCTGCCGCCGCCTCGAGTGAGCCTCGTCTCGCTCTTCGCCTACTCGAGCCTCGTCTCGCGTGCCGCCTCGTGGGCGGCGTGGCGGGCGGGCGGCTGTCTCTGCCGCCGCCTCGAGTGAGCCTCGTCTTCGCTCTTCGTCTACTCGAGCCTCGTCTCGTGTGCCGCCTCGTGGGCGGCGTGGCGGGCGGGCGGCTGTCTCTGTCGCCGCCTCGAGTGAGCCTCGTCTCGCTCTTCGTCTACTCGAGCCTCGTCTCGTGTGCCGCCCTCGTGGGCGGCGTGGCGTGGCGGGCGGCTGCCTCTGCCGCCGCCTCGAGTGAGCCTCGTCTCGCTCTTCGTCTACTCGAGCCTCGTCTCGTGTGCCGCCTCGTGGGCGGCGTGGCGTGGCGGGCGGCTGTCTCTGCCGCCGCCTCGAGTGAGCCTCGTCTCGCTCTTCGTCTACTCGAGCCTCGTCTCGTGTGCCGCCTCGTGGGCGGCGTGGCGTGGCGGGCGGCTGTCTCTGCCGCCGCCTCGAGTGAGCCTCGTCTCGCTCCTCGTCTACTCGAGCCTCGTCTCGTGTGCCGCCTCGTGGGCGGCGTGGCGTGGCGGGCGGCTGTCTCTGCCGCCGCCTCGAGTGAGCCTCGTCTCGCTCTTCGTCTACTCAAGCCTCGTCTCGTGTGCCGCCTCGTGGGCGGCGGGGCGTGGCGGGCGGCTGTCTCTGCCGCCGCCTCGAGTGAGCCTCGTCTCGCTCCTCGTCTACTCGAGCCTCGCCTCGTGTGCCGCCTCGTCTGCGGCGTGGCGGGCGGTCGGCTGCATCGACTGTCACCCCGCCCGAGTGCGTCTCGTCTCGCTCACCCTCTACTCGAGCCTCGACTCGTGTGCCGCCTCGTCAGCGGCGTGGCGGGCGGTAGGCTGCATCAGCTGTCGCCCCGCCCGAGTGCGTCTCGTCTCGCTCACTCTCCACTCGAGCCTCGACTCGTGTGCCGCCTCGTCTGCGGCGTGGCGGGCGGTCGGCTGCGTCAGCTGTCGCCCCGCCCGAGTGCGTCTCGTCTCGCTCACTCTCCACTCGAGCCTCGACTCGTGTGCCGCCTCGTCTGCGGCGTGGCGGGCGGTCGGCTGCGTCAGCTGTCGCCCCGCCCGAGTGTCTCTCGTCTCGCTACTCGAGCCTCGACTCGTGCGCCGCCTCGTCTGCGGCGTGACGTGCGGTCGGCTGCATCAGCTGTCGCCCCGCCCGAGTGCGTCTCGTCTCGCCCACTCTCCACTCGAGCCTCGACTCGTGTGCCGCCTCGTCTGCGGCGTGGCGGGCGGTAGGCTGCGTCAGCTGTCGCCCCGCCCGAGTGTCTCTCGTCTCGCTACTCGAGCCTCGACTCGTGCGCCGCCTCGTCTGCGGCGTGACGTGCGGTCGGCTGCATCAGCTGTCGCCCCGCCCGAGTGCGTCTCGCCTCGCTCACTCTCCACTCGAGCCTCGACTCGTGTGCCGCCTCGTCAGCGGCGTGGCGGGCTGTCGGTTGCATCAGCTGTCGCCCCGCCCGAGTGCGTCTCGTCTCGCTCACCCTCTACTCGAGCCTCGACTCGTGCGCCGCCTCGTCAGCGGCGTGGCGGGCGGTCGGCTGCATCAGCTGTCGCCCCGCCCGCGGTCGGCTGCATCGGCTGTCGCCCCGCCCGAGCGCGTCTCGTCTCGCCCACTCTCTACTCGAGCCTCGACTCGTGTGCCGCTTCGTCTGCGGCGTGGCGGGCGGTAGGCTGCGTCAGCTGTCGCCCCGCCCGAGTGCGTCTCGTCTCGCTCACTCTCCACTCGAGCCTCGACTCGTGTGCCGCCTCGTCTGCGGCGTGGCGGGCGGTCGGCTGCATCAGCTGTCGCCCCGCCCGAGTGTCTCTCGTCTCGCTACTCGAGCCTCGCCTCGTGTGCCGCCTCGTCTGCGGCGTGGCGGGCGGTCGGCTGCATCAGCTGTCGCCCCGCCCGAGTGCGTCTCGTCTCGCCCACTCTCCACTCGAGCCTCGACTCGTGTGCCGCCTCGTCTGCGGCGTGGCGGGCGGTAGGCTGCGTCAGCTGTCGCCCCGCCCGAGTGTCTCTCGTCTCGCTACTCGAGCCTCGACTCGTGCGCCGCCTCGTCTGCGGCGTGACGTGCGGTCGGCTGCATCAGCTGTCGCCCCGCCCGAGTGCGTCTCGCCTCGCTCACTCTCCACTCGAGCCTCGACTCGTGTGCCGCCTCGTCAGCGGCGTGGCGGGCGGTCGGCTGCATCAGCTGTCGCTCCGCCCGAGCGCGTCTCGTCTCGCTCACCCTCTACTCGAGCCTCGACTCGTGCGCCGCCTCGCCGGCGGCGTGGCGGGCGGTCGGCTGCATCAGCTGTCGCCCCGCCCGAGTGTCTCTCGTCTCGCTACTCGAGCTTTGCCTCGTGTGCCGCCTCAACTGCGGCGTGGCGGGCTGTCGGTTGCATCAGCTGTCGCCCCGCCCGAGTGCGTCTCGTCTCGCTCACCCTCTACTCGAGCCTCGACTCGTGCGCCGCCTCGTCAGCGGCGTGGCGGGCGGTCGGCTGCATCAGCTGTCGCCCCGCCCGCGGTCGGCTGCATCGGCTGTCGCCCCGCCCGAGCGCGTCTCGTCTCGCCCACTCTCTACTCGAGCCTCGACTCGTGTGCCGCTTCGTCTGCGGCGTGGCGGGCGGTAGGCTGCGTCAGCTGTCGCCCCGCCCGAGTGCGTCTCGTCTCGCTCACTCTCCACTCGAGCCTCGACTCGTGTGCCGCCTCGTCTGCGGCGTGGCGGGCGGTCGGCTGCATCAGCTGTCGCCCCGCCCGAGTGTCTCTCGTCTCGCTACTCGAGCCTCGCCTCGTGTGCCGCCTCAACTGCGGCGTGGCGGGCGGTCGGCTGCATCAGCTGTCGCCCCGCCCGAGTGCGTCTCGTCTCGCTCACCCTCTACTCGAGCCTCGACTCGTGCGCTGCCTCGTCAGCGGCGTGGCGGGCGGTCGGCTGCATCGGCTGTCGCTCCGCCCGAGCGCGTCTCGTCTCGCTCACCCTCTACTCGAGCCTCGACTCGTGTGCCTCCTCGTCGGCGGCGTGGTGAGCAGTCAACCGTCTCGCTCCTGGCTGTCACAGGCGGGTTGATCGGCTCTCGGCCGTTGCCTTCGCCTTCGGCCTTCTAGTCAAGTGGGCGCCTGGGCGTGGCGAGGCAGCTGGCCTTCGGCCTCTTCTCGCTTTCCTCCGAGCGGTTGCTCTCTCGCACCACGCTCTCGGCCGCCTGGGCGGCTCCGTTCCACGGAGCAGTTGCCCCTCTCTCGGCTACATTGGGTTGTGAGGGCCCTCTGCTCCTTTGCCCTCGCTCCTCCACTACTGCTTTGGGATGTCAGGTACTGCGTAGCTCTTCCTTGTGGAGGCACGCGACGACTCCAGACGGACCCTAGTACGCTCCAATGTATCCTCACGGATGCTAGGAAGTGAAGCCCAGATAAAGTAGTTCGCCGTCAACGATTGGGGTAGGGGCCCCAACTCGTGTGAGGCTACTACTTTATCGCAGGTACTCACTGAGGAGCGTCTTCTCATATGAAGGGTCTTCATCCCTCCTGCCAGTCTTCACGGATTTTTCTCCGTGAACACTCAGGACGCGACGTACGTCCAAGCACGTTCCGCGTGCCTCGTGGCCGCGCTCTTTGCGTGCTGCTCCTGCAGCTCTCTCGCTGCTCTTCCTGGCCCGGCGCCGTGCCAGCTCTGTGGCCGCGCCAGGCTCTGCGACCGCGCCAGCACTCTGGCTGCGCCGGTTCTTCGCTTTCCCCACCCACCCTCTCCTGGGATAAGGGGGTCGTTCTGAGGGCTCTCCGTATGGTTAGCTCCTCCCTCTCTCTGGTCTGTGGTGCGATCCCTTTCGGCGACGCGGCCAGGCCACGGGTCGTTGAGGCTTGCCTCCGTGCCCGTGGTCGTCCAAGCTGATCGAGTCCCAACCCACCGCCTTTAGTGGCAGGACCCCAGGGGATGTCAGGTACTGCGTAGCTCTTCCTTGTGGAGGCACGCGACGACTCCAGACGGACCCTAGTACGCTCCAATGTATCCTCACGGATGCTAGGAAGTGAAGCCCAGATAGAGTAGTAAGATTCTTGTTTTGGAAAGGAAGCTAAGTTGTCCCTCAAAGGCCAGGCCCGTGCCCGTGCTGCCTCTCATGTCCACCTGGGCCGACCAGATCGAGGCCGCTCGTGGGCAGCACAGCGACGTGGCAACTTTCGACGCTGCGTGCAGCTGGGTGCAGGACGTCGCCGCTCCGCAGCGGCTCCTGCCTGACGCCTGCCTCTTGCGGCTGTATGCTGCCTTCAAGCAGGCGACAGTTGGCCCGGCGCCGCCGCGCTCTGGCCAGTTGGACCCGAAAAAGCGCGCCAAGTGGCAGGCGTGGGACGCTGTGCGCAGCCTCGACAAAAGAGAGGCTCGCCACCTCTACTGCACGCTCGTCACACAGTTCTCAGCGGCCGCCGCGGCGGCGACGCCAACGCGAGGAGGTCAGCCTCCAACGCCAACGCCAAAGCCGACCAGCGCGCCGGCGGCCGCCACGGAGCTGCTGCCCGTGACTTCCCGCGTTCTCTCTTTTGGACCGAGCCGCAGCGGCGCAGTCGTGTACCGCGTCGCGTCGCGCTGGGCCGGCGGCGGCAGCGTGTCTACGCACCGGCGCTTCTCAGACTTCCGCACGCTGCACACGGCGCTGCGCAGCCCGCTCTCGCTCGGCGAGTTCCCGTGCGCTCGGGCGCCCTTTCAAACGAGCGCACTGGCG
>NW_005201589.1:0-1025 GCF_000372725.1 Emiliania huxleyi CCMP1516 | reverse complement strand
CCCAGCACACCGGCACATCAATGCGGTGGCGCTTCCTCGGAACTGCTGTGCCCGCGCTGTGGTGAGCCATATGATAGCCGAGGCTTGCGACGGCGTGCCACGGACGCACGGGTGGTATTTTTCTTTCTCTCCCCAGGTCGTGTGTTTTGTTGAAGGTATATTGTTGGCAAATCAAGACACAGAGCTCACACAGAATCACAGCGGGAGGATTCGTGTCCGCTTTCTCTTTACGGCCCCAGTGGGGGGTGCCCGCGCCGCCTTGCTCTGCAGACGGGCCCCTCCACCCTTCCTGTAATCATGTAGTCCCCATTCGCAATACAGGATCGCTGGTCGTGTGAGAGAGTGCTGCGGCCGCACCACCCGGCGAGGCGATCCCACGATTTCGGGCCCGGGGTTGTGCGTTTAGGTGCGCCTGGCGCTTTCTCTTTACCTCCCCGATGTCGAGCTTCGCCGAGCCGCATGTCGACGCGGTGTTGCGTGGCGACGAAGCGGCGGTGCGTTCGTGGCTCGAGAGAGGCGGGCGAGCAAACACCACGCGCGAGAATGGCGAGGTGACCGGCGTTACCCTGCTGATGGACGCCGCCGGCCAGGGCCACGAGCGGGTGGCCGCCTTGCTGCTGCAGTACGGCGCTCAAGTCAACCTGCTGGACAGCGACGGCGCCACCGCACTGACGTACGCTGCCACTAAAGGCCACGAGCGTATGGTCGATTTGCTGCATCAGCGCGGCGCGGAGGTCAACTTGCAGGACAACATCGGCGTCACCGCGCTGATGCTCGCCGCCCAGGAGGGCCACGAGCGGGTGGTCCAGCTGCTGCTGCGGCGCGGCGCGGATGCCAACCTGCAGGACGGCAAGAGCACCACCGCGCTGATGGGCGCCGTCATCAAAGGCCACGAGCGGGTGGTCGAGCTGCTGCTTCGGCATGGCGCGGAGGTCAACGTGCAAGAAAGCAACCGCATCACCGCGCTGATGGGCGCCGCCGCCACCGGCCACCTCCCCATCGTGCTCCGCTTGCTGCAGGCTGGC
>NW_005201590.1:0-1025 GCF_000372725.1 Emiliania huxleyi CCMP1516 | reverse complement strand
ATAGATGGCGCCCGAGCGCATGGCCATCTTGAGGGCAGAGTCGAGCTCGTCAACGTGCGAGGCAGAGAGCGTCCGCCTAGCATGATACCCACAGCGCTGGGACACAGGTGTGAGAGGGGAAAGCCGGGCGGCGGTCAAAGTTTGCCCAGACGAGCGCCAGGCGATAGTCCCGTCTCTGTTCGCCCTGTGCATGTCAGGCCAGGCTGCAGCGGGGCACGACCATCGTGCTGCCCTGTTGCAGCCTGACGTTTCCCACTGTGCACAGCCGCCAGAGCACCGCCACCGCCCGGCATCGTGTCACGGCGAGCTCCTTCTGCACCCGTTCGCGAGGCTCTTGCGCTGGCACACTTCGGCCTTCCGCTGCTCGCGTTCGGCGAGCTCTTCTCCGCACTCCTGCCACGGTGCCGTCGCCACACACCTTCTGGCCGGCCTGAGCCACGCGGACTCGACCTCTCTCCCTCTCTGGTGCACGCCACGGGCCGCGACGGCTGCTGGCAGCCGGCCGGCGTTGCCGGCACAGTCGAGCTGGAGTATCCGCTTCTTGATGCTTCTGCGGTCAAGCTTGACCTTATGTGACATGATATGCCACAATACTGCATGCTCTCACCCCTCAAAGTGTCGAATTTTTGTTTAGTACTGGTGACCCGACACCACGTGACACCGGTGGCCCGATAGTACCGCGTGTGCCTTTCTTCAAACGAACAGGCTTCGAGGTTCGACAATCGCTAAAAGCTGCTTTTGGGGCACCGCTGCGACTCCATTGGGGATGCCTGAGGCCACCCCAAGCACTCCCCAAGCCTTACGTGGACGAATTCAACCCTACTTTTTGTTCGTCTACCCACATTAGCAACTTCGTGCTCATGTCAACGCCACGCCAGCGCTAGCCCATTCAACCCCGCCCCCATTGGGGGCGGGGCCCTTCAAGGGCCTAACTCTAGTCCAGGAAAAGAATGATAGTGGGTCGGCTCGCATGGCCTGGGGCGCCGTTCGTCCCGGGCCGCAGGCCGCGCGCCAGGAAACCCAAT
>NW_005201591.1:0-1025 GCF_000372725.1 Emiliania huxleyi CCMP1516 | reverse complement strand
TCACGTTGCGCGCCGAGCGGTCCTCGGGCGAGCCTACCGCCGCCCTGCTGCCTAGTGCCTACACTGGGTTGGTTTTTAGGCTTGTGTGCGTGGGTGGGGCGTTGCGCGTTTTGGCAGTCCGCCAGAGAGTCCCACATCGTGCGTGCATCGACCCTTCCTTCATGAGACCTACTGAGATCTCCGAGATGGCCACCAGTGGGTGTGGGACCACAGCCGGGATACACTCGAAGGGTGGGTGAGCATCGACATCGCTCATCGGCGCCGCGCCCGAGCTAGGCAGGCCGTTGAAGAGGGAGGCCTCGCCCTCGTCCTCCTCCTCGTCGGCGTAAGCGTGGCCCCGCTTCATGTATATGTGTTCAGCGATCTGTGCGGCGCGCGTCGAGGCAAGAAAAGCGCGGCGATATGTTCCCTGTCGTCTTCTAATCCGACGCCCGAGCAGCCGGAATGCGACTAAAGGAATACAGAATACCCCCTGCTCGATGGGAGTCGGCGTGCGAAGCTCGAACCGACCGCATGCCCCGATTCCGTCATTGTCCCTTACAAGCACCCCCCCGCCCCACGCCCTGCGCTCACAAGCAAGCGCGCAGCGCAGCGTCGCGGCCCCGAAATCGAACCTTGCAACGGGCCCTTGCAACGGAATAGGCCGCCGCAAGAAAGAGAACGACTGCGCCGGAGAGGTGGCGAGGGAACTGCAGTAGAGAGTAGTGGGGAAGGCAGCATCGATCGCCATCCAGACCTGGACAGTCACGAAACAATGACAAGACCTAACAAGCATGGTGGGCAGAGGAGCGAGAAAGATAGGATGGATAGGGCGCCTGTTCACAGCATGGTGCAATGGAGGGTGAGCCACGCCGAGGAAGGAGTCCGGAGAAGACAAATCCGATGGAGGACGACACTAGAGCTGACGCAGGCTGTGAGCGGCCCAGATAGGCGCGGCGGCGGCAAGCAAGTGGCGTCGGCGAAGTGAAGAGCGCTTCTGGCTGGGCCACACACTTCACTGACTGACTGGGTGGGAAGGAAGAAGA
>NW_005201592.1:0-1025 GCF_000372725.1 Emiliania huxleyi CCMP1516 | reverse complement strand
GGCGTCGAGGTGGAGGAGCGGAAGCGAGGAGGTGCGCCGGTCGACGCCGGCGCCTGTCTCGGCGGCGTAAGGCGACTTTACCGTACTGGGGCGATATGTCCGGGGGCGGCGTCGAACGGTTCGTTTGGGAGTTTGAATGGGAGAGAGGCCCCTGATGTATAGGCTCGAGCTCGTTATGCAAATAGAGACACAGAAGTCAGAACAGCGAGAATCTCTCGTCAATCAATCTTCAAGGCGCGAATATGGACAATCGAAAGAGTACGGTAAAGTTGGAACACGAAAAGTCGTGAAAAACGGAAAAGTCGCGAAAAAAGCACGGCGCACCACGAGTATAAAAGCCGCGAATGACCAAGGTCACTCGCGCCACTACACTGCCTCTCTCAGAGGCAAGCGTCTTGCGTGACGGCTCTCCGTGCTCTCGAGCATGCTGCCTCTCACGCGCCGGGCAGCGGGGAGGGGAGGGGGAGCCCGAGCCGCTCGGCGGTCTGCCGCGCCTCCTCCAGCGAGATCTCTTCCACCCGATGCCAATTACGCAGCCGCCACGCCCGCTGCCCGTCCGCCAGCCACCGGACGCCCTCGCCGACGGGTGCGCTCTGCTTGTAGAAGCACGAGTCCACGACGCCGTCGGCGAACCGGTAGACGCCGCGCCCCTCCTTCTTATCCGCCTTCCACTCGCCGTCGTAGACGGCGCCGTCGGGGTAACGGCAGACGCCGCGACCCTCGGCCTCTCCCGCCTCGTTGCGCTCGCCCTCGTAGACATTGGCATCGCCGTGGGTAGGCGTGCGACCGCAGCGCGCCCGCCGAAGGCTCGACCGGGCGCGCGTGTCAGCCAGAAGTTTGCCAGTAGAGCGATCCTGGTCTTTCCGAAGACGAGCCCCGCGCCACGGGTGCCAGCCGTGCCTCCGCGGGAGCCGCCTCTCGAGCCGCGTCCCGCCGGCACTGTCCCTGAGTGCGTCCCGCCTTGGTTGGCGACACGCACTCGACGAGGGCAGTCCAGCCGACGGGAACGTGTCGCGCGCCGGCGA
>NW_005201593.1:4715-10560 GCF_000372725.1 Emiliania huxleyi CCMP1516 | reverse complement strand
ACGGCGCGCCGCCGCCCTGCAGCGATCCCAGATGCAGCTTCATGGCCGGAGGCGGAGGCGCCGCCTCTTCGCGGCCGCCCAGTGACTGCGAGGAGCCCGGTGTGACTTCGCGGTTTGACTCGCGGGCGAGCTGCACGCGGGCGGCGATGAGGGCGTCGCGGCCGCGGGAGGAGAGGTGCGAGGACTGGTCGTCGGTGAGCTCGACCTGGAGCAGCTCGCGGCCCAGGTCGAGCACAAAGGGCTTGTCGGGCGCGGGAACCGGCGACGGCGCCTCGCCGAGGGCGTGCCGAAGCGCCTCGCGAGCCGTGGCGCTCAGCGCCGACTCCTGCTCAGCGGTCAGGTGCAGCCGCGACAGCTCGTCGCCGACGTCGCGAGGTGCATCCTCGGCTCGCGGCGACTCCTCCACCTGGTTGAGCGCCGCGGCTGCCCTCGGGTCTGCCAGGGTAGTTGGCCCCTGGCGAGGCGTGGTGAGCGAGGCAGCCGCCGGCCGTCCGCGAGCCGTCTTGAGACTGGTCGTGCGTGTCACGCCGTACGTGTCGGTCGGCACCCTCAGAGGCTTGATCGTCGGGTTGATCGCGAGCCGCTTCTCCGACGGCGCCCCACGAGCGCTGCGAAGGGCGAGCGCCTGCGTGTCTCTACGCTGCTGCTGCTGCGACGGCTCAGCCGGCGGCTTTGGCTCCTTGGCGCCCAGGAAGCCAACCTTTTTCTTGAGCTTCTTCAGCATTTCTTCAGCTTTGCGGGGTCAAGGCGCGAGACTCCGATATGCAGTTGTAGTCGGCCGAACGGCAAGGTATGGGCTGAGCGAGCCGCCGGCCGACCAGCCGGGTGGGACGCATATAGTGGGCACGAGAATTTCTTTTTTATCATTCACCAAAAGCGCCTGGTCGGTCGGTTGGAATATTCGGCTGCTCTAGGAGTCGGCCTTGCTGGTTCGCCGTCCTCTTCCGAGTCCCCACAACAATCGCTGTCGTGGGATCGCTTGTCATGTGAGAGAGAGAGATCTCTCTTGTCATGTCAGAGAGATTTTAGACGCTCGCCTACCCACAATGGCGGCGGTGGCGATTGCGGCGACGGTCGTTCAGTCGTACAGCGCTCAGGGTCAGGCGCCTCTCGTCTGTCGTCTGTTGTCGCATTTCGCACACGCGCGCGACGCGCGACCCGCGTCGGCCGTCGCTCCGCGAGGGCATGAGCCTTCCGCGATTCGATCCCGCAGCCAAAAGCTGCTCGCTCGAACTGCGGCCGACTCTACCATCGCGGCCGCAGCTGTTGAGCTCTCCAGAAGACTGGTGCCTCATATGCTGCCTCCCTGCGGATGCTGCCGGCGAGCCTGGCGGTCCGCTGTACTACAAGGAAGTGCTGACTCGATTCTACCTCGAATTCTTCTACCCCACGACTCGGAACGCGAATGTGACAGGACCATCGGGTCCTTCAGCCACCAAAGCGAGATCACCCGAGAGCAGCTGAGCCTGCCTCTGGCCTCGCCTCCCTCTCCTTCAGGCATTCGTGGCATCCTATGGGTCGTCCAGAGTATCGACCTCTGGCTTGTCAGCCAGCCCCACTTTGAGGGCGCCATGAAGTACAGCGATCGCCACCTCGCTGGCCTCTCCGCAAGGCCCCCCGACCGCGTCGAACTCATCGGCGCGGGCTCTCTCGGCTACGGGACTGGCCCCAGCTTCGGCTGAGGGCTGACAAGCTGCCGAGCCCAAATCACTGTGAGAGTCGTGATTTCTTCTTGTCATGTGTGCTAGTGTTAACAGTAACAACAGAACAATGAGAGAGTCCGTTGTGTTCTTGTTTTGTATCCGCTTTCTCTTCCGACTGCGTCGCCTTCCTCGCACGCACGCACGCCGAGTTTCTTTTTTACTACTCGAGAAATTCGTGAGCCCAATCCGGGTGACTTTTTTCGTTGTATGCCTGGGTTGTGGGTTGTGATTACCGCGACGGGGCGTTTCATTCTTTTGAGCGTGAAACGTGTCGCCCGCTTAAATTTCTTTTGAGTCACCAGCTGCTGTCTAGCTCGGTCGCTCGGTCGCGCCTCGACCGCTCCCACCGCTGTGCACCATGAGCCTGTCGCTGCACGCCCTTCGCCTCGCGGGCTGCCTCTCTGCGGTGGCGTCGTGCGCCCTGCTGCTGCGACGGCTCCTTGCTTCTCGGCCGCGGCGCCTCGCCGAGCGGAGCTGTGCCGCCTGTCGCCCAACGCTGCGAGAGCACGGCGGAGAGCCGCGGAAACGCTGCGTCCGCACAGCGCCTCCGGTGGCAGAGGCGGCGGCTCCTCTTGCGACGGCGCAGGCGGACCCGAGCGACGCGCGTGCGCGTGCGCGGGCGCACCTCCGGTTCGGCAACCTCTGCGCGCGAGGCGGGCGGCCGGAGAAGGCACTCTCCCAGTACTTGGCGGCGGCGCGGGCCGACCCAGCCTATGCGACCGCGCGGCACAACTGCGGCGGCGTCTGCCAGCGGCTGCGCCGGTTCGCCGAGGCGGCGGAGCATTACGAGGCGGCGCTCGCGCTCAAGCCGAGGCTGGTGGAGGCGGCCACCAACCTGGCCGTCGCGCAGCTGAACGCCGGCGCGCAGCTCTCCGCGGCGGGGGACGCGGCCTCTGCCGGCGAGTGGTACCGGTCGGCGGTCGAGAGCGCGTACCGCGCGATGCGCGTGCAGGCGGGCGCGGTGGAGGGCGGCGCGGGTCGGGCCGAGGGCGGCGAGACGCAGGACGGCTTCGACAGCGGCGGCTTCAACAGCGGCGGCTTCAACAGCGAGGCGTTCGCCAACCTGAACGTCGCGCTCCGCCTCGTCGGCGAGAGAGAGCGAGCGGTGCGCGAGACGTGGGCTGCTGTCGCTTCCCTCTCTCCGGCCGGCTTCACGCGGCCGCCTCCCGCGCCAGCGCCGCCGCACCTCTCCCGCTGCCTCTCCCGCTGCCTCTCCTGCTCCGCCTCGGGCACGCCATCTTCGGGACCGACCCCTCCCGCCGCCCTGACGGTCGCTTGCGTCAAGTGGGGCGACAAGTGCGCTCAACCCCGTCCCCCCTCCCTCTCTCTCCCTCCCTCTCTCTCTCTCTCTCTCTCTCTCTCTCTCTCTCTCTGCGCCCCGCCGAGCCGCCGCTGGCCGCGTCCAGGTACGGTCCCGAGTACGTCAACCGCCTCTACGCCATGGTTGCGCGGCGGCTGCCGGGCGTCCCCTTCCGCTTCGCCTGCCTGACCGAGCAGCCGCGCGGCCTGCGGCGCGAGGTCGAGCCGCTCCCGCTGCCCGCCGCCTCTGCGGGCTGGCGTGGCTGGTGGCTCAAGGCGTGCCTCTTCACTAGTTAATGACCTAATTAGTTACTTACTGAGAAATTGAAGAGCGGCTCGTGGCTCAAGGCGTGCCTCTTCGCGCCCTGCTGCGGCCTCGAGGGGCGCACACTCTACCTCGACCTCGACACCGTGCTCGTCGGCGATCTCCGCCCGCTCCTCCGCTACAGCGGCCCGTTTGCGACCCTCTCTGCCGCCGGCTTCAGCGCCGAGGAGGGCGTCGCCGGCGGGTACAACTCGTCGCTCATGCTCTGGGAGGCAGGGGCGGAGGGAGGGGCGGAGGGAGGGGCGGAGGGAGGGGCGGAGGGAGGGGCGGAGGGAGGGGCGGAGGGAGGGGCCCGCCCCGACACGGCGGCTGCAGCTCTGCGCGCGCTCCACTCGTCGCTCGGCGAGCCCGTCTTCCGCTGCCTGATGCGGTGGGACCACTGGCTCGAGATGGTGGTGCCGACCGCCCACCTCGTGCAGGACGCCTTCCCGGGCCTCGTCGTCGACTACCGGCAGGCGTGCGCCGGCCGTGCCCGCCCGCCCGCCGGCGCCGCCGTTGTCTGCTTCCCGCGGTCGCCAAAGCCGCACGAGGCGCCCGAGCAGTGGGTGGCGCGGCACTGGACAGAGGGGGACGAGGACGCGGAGACGGCTTTGGAGGAGAGGACCTGCCATAGGAGCTTCAGCTTGGGCGATGCGTGAGAAGGAGCATGGGGCTTTTTTCCTAAAAAAGAAAGAAAACAGACACGCCAAACGAGGGATGGGACGAGGACAGGGTCCCCACCTGCACGAGCAGGATTTTGGAAGGACGATCAGGGGCACAGGTGGGGCTCTCCTGCTCCCCTGACAAGGATGACACGACAGGCTCGCAGCGCGGTGCGCGGTGGACTCCCACATCCACTGGCGGTCTCATCTCAGTCTAGCGACCTGCCTCCAGCTTGTCGCTGGCAGTCTCTCCTACCACAGGCACACTGACACAGGGGTGGCAGGGGCGGCGGCACGAGTCTCCCACATACTATGCGGGCCTCACTAGAGAAAACCGGAGAATTCTTTTTGCAGCACTGCGACAGGCGTGCGATGTCGAGCCTCTCCTCGCGCCTGTCTGGCCAAATGGTGCTCGCGCCGCTGACGCGCGGCGGCAACCTGCCCTTCCGCCGGCTCTGTGCCGAGTTTGGCGCCGAGGTCACGCTGGGAGAGATGATCTTCGCGCGGCAGCTCCTAAAGGGCGACGTGATCGAGCGGGCCCGCCTGCGGCGCGCGTCCAACGAGCAGGTCTTTGGCGTGCAGATCGCCACCAACGACGTCGAGGAGGGCGTCGGCGCGGCCAAGCTCGCAGCTGCGGCGGGCGCGGACTGGGTAGACCTGAACTGCGGCTGCCCCATCCACGAGGCGACCCGCCGCGGCCTCGGCTCTGCGATGCTGCGGCAGCCGGTGCGGCTCGAGCGGCTCGTGCGCGGCATCGCCGCGGGCTCGCCGCTGCCGGTCTCTGTCAAGGTGCGGCTCGCTTCGGAGGGCGGCGACGTCAACGTTCGCGAGGTGGTCGGTCGGCTGCGCGCCGCGGGCGCCGCAGCGGTGACGATCCATGGCCGCACGGCGGAGGCGCGCTACTCGAAGGCCGCCGACTGGCGCCTCATCGCCGAGTGCGTCGAGGACAACGCCGAGGCGGGAGGTGGCATGCCTCTCCTCGGCAACGGGGACCTACTGACGCAGTACGAGGCGCATGGCAGGATGGCGCAGTCGGGCGTGGACGGCGTCATGGTCGGCCGGGGAGCGCTCATCAAGCCGTGGATCTTCAAGGAGTTCCGCGACCGGCGCGCGTGGGAGCCGAGTGCGGCGGAGCGCGTGGCGGTCTACCGGCAGCTCGCCTGCTTCATGAAGGAGCACTTTGGCGACGACGCAAAGGGGCGGCGCAAGGCGTGGTACTTTCTGCCCTGGCACTTCGACTTCCTCTCTCGCTACCGGCCACTGCCCGAGGAAGAGTTTGGCGAGCGGGCGGCGGCGGCGCCCCTCATGCAGACGAGGGAGGAGACCTGCTCGAAGCCCTTCTCGGAGCCTTCTCGGAGCCTCCCAATAGGCCCCGCTCATGCAGACGAGGCTGCCCCCCGCGCCGGAGGGCACGGCGCCGCTCGAGCGGTTCCTCGCGCACGGAGACCCGAGCGTGCACGAGAGGGTGGCGGCGGCGCTCTGGGAGGCGAGCAGCGATGCGGGCGCGGTGGCGGCGCTCACGCGGCTGGCCGAGGGCGCGGAGCTCGCCGCGCTGGCGCGGGGCGGGGAGGAGGGCGAGGCGCCCGTGCTGGGCGAGGCGACCGAGCTGTCCAACATCCCATCCGACGGCGCGCAGGCGAGCGGCGCGCGCAGCGGCAAGAAGCACCGCCGCGCGCGAGCGCCACCCGTCGTGCGCACCGAGGAGGAGATCGCCGCGCTGCGCGCCGCTCGCGCGGCGAAGCGCGAGCGGACCGGAGCGCCGCCGCACCATGAGGGGAGGGCGGCGGCGCAGCGGGGCTGAGGAGACATTCAGAGAAGCCCGCAGTATGCACAACCCGGCACAGGCACGGGTATACCCGTGTACAAAATTCTCCTGC
>NW_005201593.1:0-4567 GCF_000372725.1 Emiliania huxleyi CCMP1516 | reverse complement strand
TTGTTAACAGATCGTAAACCCAGTTGTCGTTGTTCTGTCGGCTCGAACAGCCCGTACAGCCATTCAGCGGCTGGTGGACGGCGCGCAGTCTCCACGCGGATCCGCATCTCGTGCACACCGCAAGGCGCCGCCACCACATGGACCAGCCCGATGGACTGTGTTTGTGGTCGGGGTGGACAGTTTGCTGTTCAGCGTATCATTGAGCAGGATGAGATGAGCGTCTAGTGGTGACGCGGGTAACGGGCGAGGTCCTGGGTGCAGAACCCGCCCTGACTCTGCCGATCCACTGGATGCGACTCAACTGCTGATACCGAACTTGTGCTGGCGGGCAGTGATTTGTGAGCGTATCGTTCAAGATTGGGGTCAGCCCACCCAACGGATGGCCGTTCGGTCGTACGACATTCGACTCGACTGTGGACTCACTCCGTGCCAGTCGTCAGCCGCCAGTTCAACGCTCGCAATGCGGTATGAACGCGGTGTCCGCGGCGGTGAGCTGCGCAGTTGGTCATTGTTCTTCGTTGCAGAGTCTTTTCTCGCATTGCTAGGCAACCCACCAAGGCCCATCGACGGCCAGCGCCCAAGGTCTGATTGTGCCCCCGGCTGTGCGTCAGCAGCGGCTTCAGACAGGGCCTGCGCTTGAAGGGGATTTTACATTTACGGGCTCTGCCAGCAATGCGTGGAAGGCGACGCGACGGTTGAAGGGTACTGTCCAGAAGGGCACTGTCGCTCCGGGTCGGGCGACGGTGCCGCAGTGTCGCTCCGGGTCGGGCGACACTGCTCGCGGCGTCCGGGTCCTGCGCCTCCCGACGAGGTCGGACGGCGTGGTATTCCGGCCGCCGCGCCTCGGTGACTGGCTGCCGTAGAAACCAGAAGTACGAGGGCGTTGTCCACCCTAAGATGGACGGAACTCGGAGGGCGTTGTCCACCCTAAAATGGACGGAATTCGGAGGGCGTTGTCCACCCTAAGATGGACGGAATTCGGAGGGCGCTGTCAGGGTCCCCCTCGGGGAGCGACGGCGCCCGACCGTCAGGGTCCCTACGGGGAGCGACGGCTGAAGCGCAAGGGTACTGTCAGGGTCCCTTCAGGGAGCGACGGTGCCCTAATGTCAGGGTCCCCTCTGGGGAGCGACGGTTCGAAGGGCGCTGTCAGGGTCCCCCTCGGGGAGCGACGGCGCCCGACCGTCAGGGTCCCTACGGGGAGCGACGGCTGAAGCGCAAGGGTACTGTCGGGGTCCCCTCGGGGAGCGACGGTGCCCTACTGTCAGGGTCCCCCTCGGGGAGCGACGGTTCGAAGGGTACTGTCAGGGTCCCTTCAGGGAGCGGCGGTGCCGTACTGTCAGGGTCCCTCCGGGGAGCGACGGTTCGAAGGGTACTGTCAGGGTCCCCGCAGGGAGCGATCGTACCGCAGCTGCGGCTAAAGGCCTGCGCTGCCCGCGGCATTCGAATGCGGCGCCTCCCGACTGAGTCGGCTCGCGTCGTATTCCAGCCAGAAGGGCGCTGAGACGAGATCGCGATCTCGGTCATCACGCCATCTAGACTTTAGCGAGGCGTGTGGCGCGCCGGCAGCGCCGCCGCCGTCTAAGGTACTGTCAGGGTCCCTTCGGGGAGCGACGGTGCTGCTGAGCGTCTGCTTGAACTGCTGTCGTCCCGCCAGAGTATATCTCGACTAGCTCTTCATCGAGAAGAGCGTCGACTCGTGCGCCGCCTCGTCGGCGGCGTGGCGGGCGGGCAGCTGGATGTGCTGTCGCCTCGCCATAGGATACCTCGACTAGCTCTCGATCGGCTAGAGCGTCGACTCGTGCGCCGCCTCGTCGGCGGCGTGGCGGGCGGGCGGCCGGATGTGCCGTCGCCTCGCCGGAGTATATCTCGACTCGCTCTACATCGGCTAGAGCGTCGACTCGTGCGCCGCCTCGTCGGCGGCGTGGCGGGCGGGCAGCTGGATCTGCTGTCGCCTCGCCGGAGTATATCTCGACTCGCTCTACATCGGCTAGAGCGTCGACTCGTGCGCCGCCTCGTCGGCGGCGTGGCGGGCGGGCAGCTGGATCTGCTGTCGCCTCGCCGAGTATATCTCGACTCACTCTACATGGGCTAGAGCGTCGACTTGTGCGCCGCCTCGTCGGCGGCGTGGCGGGCGGGCAGCTGGACCTGCTGTCGCCTCGCCAGGGTATACCTCGACTAGCTCTCCATCGAGAAGAGCGTCGACTCGAGCGCCGCCTCGTCGGCGGCGTGGCGGGCGGGCGGCTGGATGTGCTGTCGCCTCGCCAGAGTATACCTCGACTAGCTCTCCATCGAGAAGAGCGTCGACTCGAGCGCCGCCTCGTCGGCGGCGTGGCGGGCGGGCGGCTGGATCTGCTGTCGCCTCGCCAGAGTATACCTCGACTAGCTCTCCATCGAGAAGAGCGTCGACTCGAGCGCCGCCTCGTCGGCGGCGTGGCGGGCGGGCGGCTGGATGTGCCGTCGCCTCGCCAGAGTATACCTCGACTAGCTCTCCATCGAGAAGAGCGTCGACTCGTGCGCCGCCTCGTCGGCGGCGTGGCGGGCGGGCAGCTGGATCTGCTGTCGCCTCGCCGGAGTATATCTCGACTAGCTCTACATACTCAAGCCTCGCGAGAGCGGCTCACGCAGGCGCAGCGCCGGCCGGGGAGGCCTCGCAGCTGCCGACACCAGATGCACTGTCGGCGTCGTTCTACGCGGGCCGCTCGTCGACTGATTGACTACGGTTCTCGCGTGGGGGCGCTGTGCTGTGCCGTACCGGGCTCGACCACGCCGTCAAGCCGTCGAAGTCCGAGACGTGGGGAGGCACAACGCCCAACCACGCCAGGGCCCCGTCGAGATCGTCGTCGCCGCGACATCGAGACCTCCGGTGATCTCCGGTGATCTCGGGTGATCTTTGGTGATCTCCGGCGGTCGGGCGGCGTCGATCTCCGAGAGGGAGTCGAGTCTAGCGTTCCTCAAGATGACGCACTACTCAACTCAACCCCTACGCCCGCATCGACGTGGGAGACAAGGCCACCCCTCGATGCTACCTGCTACCAAGCGGTGGGGCAGGAGATTGGAGGGGCCCCTTGCAGAGGTGGCGCGAACAGCTTCAGCTTTTCTCGCCCGCTCTGCTGAGGGCGAGGCGCCGAGCTACGGTTCCAACGCTGCAGCACTCTCCCTCTATTCACAGCAGAGATGGCGACGCGTCCTTACGCGCGTCCTCGTCCCCACCTGCTTTGCTTCAACGTGCTGCCATGGAGCCAGCGCGCCTCGCGCCATGATTCAATCGCCCCCACCCGCCCTCTTCCTGGCGATGTTCATGGCTCAGAGCTGATTCCGATCAAAACACGCTACCAGTGTTCACTCTCTCTATAGCATCTCCCTCCGTGGTCGCGGGCTCGGCTCGCGCCGAGTTTCCGCTGTCGTCGTCACCGCATAGTCGGTTGGGCGGAGGCGGGCAGGAGCAGGCGGCTCCTTGGATCTCCAGCTCAGCCTGAGCTGTGAGGATCGGCCCTGTCCACGGTTGAAGCGACGCCAGCTTCACGAGATGTATCTTCAACGAGTTGGATCGGCTCTCTTTGTTCATGGGTCTCATTGGAGAGACGACTTGAGGAGACGACTAGTCTCACTCCCCCGCTTTCACGCAGCGTGTTCTGTTCATGTGTGTCGTGATGTGTCTGTCGGCCCTGGCATGTGTTGTCTGTCCCAGGGCGTGGGGAGGCACAACGCCCAACCACGCCAGGGCCCCGTCGAGATCGTCGTCGCCGCGACATCGAGACCTCCGGTGATCTCCGGTGATCTCGGGTGATCTCCGGTGATCTCCGGCGGTCGGGCGGCGTCGATCTCCGAGAGGGAGTCGAGTCTAGCGTTCCTCAAGATGACGCACTACTCAACTCAACCCCTACGCCCGCATCGACGTGGGAGACAAGGCCACCCCTCGATGCTACCTGCTACCAAGCGGTGGGGCAGGAGATTGGAGGGGCCCCTTGCAGAGGCACGGCTCATCTTGCGTAAAATTCTTCTTCGCACGCTGCGTCCACTGAGCCTCACGGGTCTGCTCCTGAGCGTCCCCGCTGAGCGTCCATATGAGGTGCCACTACGAGGTGCTCGGCGTCGAGCGGGACGCGGACGACGACGCGCTCAAAAAGGCGTACCGCAAGCTGGCGCTCAAGTGGCACCCCGACAAGAACCAGGACCAGATCGAGCTCGCCACCGAGACCTTCAAGCAGATCCAGTCCGCCTACGCGGTGCTCTCGGATAAGCACGAGCGCGCATGGTACGACGACCACCGCGAGGCCATCCTGCGCGGCGCCGGCGGCGGCTCCGCGGGCGGCGGCGACGAGGACGACGACGGCGGCTTTGACCTGTGGGCGTACTTCTCGTCGTCCGCCTACTCGGGCTTCGGCGACGACGAGCGTGGCTTCTACGCGGCGTACAGCCGCGTGTTCGAGGCCGTCGACAAGGCGGAGCGCGACAGCGGCGCCAAGGGCAAGCCGCCGGCTCCGGAGCTCGGCCGGTCGGACGCCGCGTGGAGCGAGGTGCGCGGCTTCTACGCGCACTGGGAGGCCTTCTCGACGGGGCGCTCGAT
>NW_005201594.1:0-1026 GCF_000372725.1 Emiliania huxleyi CCMP1516 | reverse complement strand
AGTCCGCGCCCTTGTCGTGCCAGTGTGCTGTGAGAGTAGAGAGAGGCTTGTATTTCAACAAACAATAAGAATTGTTGTGGTGCCAGTCCGCGCCAGTCCGCGCCCTTGTCGTGCCAGTGTGCTGTGAGAGAGAGGCTTGTATTTTGAGAATTCTTTCTTCTTGTGTTGTGGTGCCAGTCCGTGTCAGTCTTCCGCGCCCTTGTCGTGCCAGTGTGCTGTGAGAGAGGCTTGTATTTGGAGAATTCTTTCTTGTAGG
This sequence comes from Emiliania huxleyi CCMP1516, assembly GCF_000372725.1. Lineage (NCBI taxonomy): Eukaryota > Haptophyta > Isochrysidales > Noelaerhabdaceae > Emiliania > Emiliania huxleyi. Next base: position 770 of record NW_005201594.1, on the reverse strand, counting down.
AAGAAGGGGAGCAGGACGTCGGAGGAGACAGTTTTAGGTTTGTGGTTGGCAAATCAAGACACAGAGCTCACACAGAATCACAGTGCTCAGTGGGAGGAAACGAGGGATGGGGGAGGAGGACAGTCCACACCTGCACGAGCAGGAGATTTTGGAAGGACGATCAGGGGCACAGGTGGGGCTCTCCTGCTCCTGACAAGGGACACGACAGGCTCGCAGCGCGGTGCACGGTGGACTCCCAGGATACGCATCACTGAGCCGACGATGCTATGGGTAGCCCCAGGGTGGCGCCCAACCCATACCCTCAGGCACTTGCCTGCGCCGCGCATGCCGCGCAGCGGCGCGCGCACGCCCGCGCACGCCGCGCACGCCCGCGCACGTGCGCGCACGCGGCACTACGCGGCACTACGCAGCACTACGCGCCCGCCCGCGCACGTGCGCGCACGCCCGCGCACGCCCGCGCACGTGCGCGCACGCCAGCGCGCACGCCCGCGCGCACGCCGCACTACGCGGCACTGCCCAGGTTCCCTCACGCTCAGATTCCCTCACGCCTAAACTCTTTCAGCCTCCTATTGCCCCTCGCTCTCACGCCGTGCTCTCCCTTGTCAAGGCCTCCTCTGTGGCGTCATTCACTTCGATCTCGTCCTGTAACGCCTGCGCCAGCCCGTCCCTTTTTCTGCCAGTTTCTTTTGCCTGTCGGCGCAACTCCGTCCTCCTCTTGGCCGTAGCCTGGCCTTCGAGTCAATCGAGATCCCCTCGCACAGGGGTGGCGG
>NW_005201595.1:0-1026 GCF_000372725.1 Emiliania huxleyi CCMP1516 | reverse complement strand
GCGCCCCAGCCGATGCTAGTGAGACTGTCCGGCAGCGTGACGGTGGTGAGGGACGAGCAGCCAAAGAAGGCGCTCTCGATGATTGTTTCCGCCGCGATGGGTTGATGCAGCACCGCCGCCACGATGGCGCTCGGCCTCCGCATCGGCGCGCCTCCCAGCGACGCCGTGGTGTCCGCGGCCGCGAGCGGCCCCAGCAGCGCCGCCTGCGCCGCCGTCTGCTCCTCCGCCGCCCTCCGCCTCTTCTCCTTTGGCGCATCGGCCCACCCCTGGTGCTGCTCGGCGCGCCGCTCGCCCTTCTCGAGCCTCTCCCTCTTCGTGGGCGGACGGGCGTACGCGAACAGCTCGTCGGCGTCGCCCGCCGCCGCCCGCCTTTCCGCGGGCACGCATGTGCCACCGCCTCCGCCGTCCACGCCTCCCGCAACGCCGCGCCCCGGCCCAGGCCGCCGCGGTCAGCGCCGCGCCCTCTGACCGACGAACGCGTACAGCGGATCCGGCCGGCATCTGGCCCGCCGCCTCCCTCGCCATGCGCCGGTGGCCAGACCCTCTTCCACCCCTTGTGTGCAATCGCGCTTGTTACGCCTGATCGAATCATCGATTCATTATCTTACGTCCGTCCCGCCGCCCGCCGCGCGGCCAGACTCCACATCGCCTCAATGTACAATGTCTACATACATTGATGGGAAGGCGACACACAGTCCGACCAACGACTGGGACACCAACCGCGTCGCACGTCGTGGCACTATGACGGAGGTAGACGTGCGGCCGCGGCGCGCCCACCACAGTCTCGGTGGGGAGCGCGTATTAGCAAGAGAGTTGCGGGGAGAGCCATGCCCGACTTTTCGGAGGCGAGCCCCACGCCACGGATGCCAGCCGTGCCTTCGCGGGAGTCGTCTCCCGAGCCGCGTCCCGTCGGCACTGTCCCCGAGTAGCCCCGCTTCGGCGGCACACACTCTCGACCAGGACAGTCCGGCCAACGGAAACGTGTCGCGCGCCGGCGACGAGTGCGGCGTGGTCGTCGTGAAGCGA
>NW_005201596.1:0-1026 GCF_000372725.1 Emiliania huxleyi CCMP1516 | reverse complement strand
AGCAATCTCGATCTTCATAGTGCGGCCAAACGCGACGGCGGTCTCGCCATCCACAGCCAGGGGCCGCCCCGCCGGAGGGAGGGTTGCACCCGGCAGCTCCGAGACCTCGTCCATCTCGCGCCCCCTGCTGTCGCGTCGAGCTCGTACTGTCTTTCGCGCGCGCAACGCGTTGGGCGGGGGTTCCCGGGTGACCGTCGGAGTGGATGGAGGCGGGTGTGCGTCTTCCCGTCATCCAGAGAGCCGACTCGGCGGCAGACTCTGGCATCGCCCTCGCGGACCGCAGCTTACCGCTTACCTCTACCCTTATAAGTCTCTCGTGTCGGCGCCGACGCTCTTTTAACGTAGAACGTCCCAGCTGAACACGAGAACACAAGCCGCCGACGATCGATCAGTCCACAATCGTCGGCCCGCAGCGACCCGCAGCGATGGATGCCGCCGCCCCCCCGGCCCCTACGGCCGACGCGCCGATGCACGACCGGCCTCCGTCGGACGGCTCTCCGGCCTCTCCGGCCGCTGCCGCCCGCGCTGCTGCCGATCCAGTCCCTCTCACGCTCAGCGATACCCGCACAACCTACGACAACTTTGAGGTCGCCGGCTTTGGCCAGGTGCAGCCACCACCTGCTTGCCTCCATGTTCACGCTTCGCGCCCCTCCCCCCCCGCTGACGCCGCCGCATGACCTTAGGTGAGGGGCACGACTACCCGCCTGGAAGGCGCTCTCATCAGCAAGTCACCCAGGCACCAACTCCTGGGCGTTTACGCTTGACTGCGAAACCATGCAGTGGATGCAGCTCGATCAAAACGGCGACGCCAACAGCTGGCCCCTGGGCGAGTTCCTTGCGCTCAGGATGAGGTGCGAGCCATGATGCTCGACTATCAGCGTGCACCAAGTCGCTCACATTCCGTGAGTTCGTCAACGGGCCGAACTCTCCAAGTCGACGGCGATCTCGAACTCCGACAACTGGACCGGTGCACCAGCCGCGGAGGACGATGGCTCCCTCGACGACATACCTTCATCGACGGACGCC
>NW_005201597.1:0-1026 GCF_000372725.1 Emiliania huxleyi CCMP1516 | reverse complement strand
ACCAGATCGACGCGCTGCTCAAGGCGGCGGTGGAGCGGAGATGCGGCGGAGATGCGGCGGAGATGCGGCGGAGAGATGCGGCGGAGATGCGGCGGAGATGCGGCGGAGATGCGGCGGAGATGCGGCGGGGATGCGGCGGAGATGCGGCGGAGATGCGGCGGAGATGCGGCGGGGAGATGCGGCGGAGAGATGCGGCGGAGATGCGGCGGAGATGCGGCGGAGATGCGGCGGAGATGCGGCGGAGAGATGCGGCGGAGATGCGGCGGAGATGCGGCGGAGATGCGGCGGAGATGCGGCGGAGATGCGGCGGAGATGCGGCGGAGATGCGGCGGAGATGCGGCGGAGATGCGGCGGAGAGATGCGGCGGAGATGCGGCGGAGATGCGGCGGAGATGCGGCGGAGATGCGGCGGAGATGCGGCGGAGATGCGGCTCGGCGCAGTGGCTGCAGCGGCGTCGGTGCACTCCCCACAGCGAGTCCCAGCCTGCTCCATGCCCCCTCGCGCCGGCCCCGTCCCGCGTAGGCGACGGTGGAGCCGAGGGGAGACGTCGCCGATCCTGCGACCGGCCGGTCCCCCTACCCAGGCTCCATCAACCAGCTCCTGTTCGCGCTTGGGCCGTACGCCGCGCAGCTGCACAAGACCGGCGGCACCATGCCCGAGTTCGTCAACCCGAAGTACGCCGACGCGAGCAAGACCAAGTTCAAGTCGCCCACGCGGCTCGAGTGCATGATGCAGGAGACGCCTCTCCCCGTATCTCCCCAGATCTCCCCAGATCTCCCCGAACCTCCCCATATCTCCCCATATCTCCCGGTATCTCCCCACATCTCCCCACATCTCCCCACATCTCCCCACATCTCCATATCTCCTCACCCCGAGTGCACGATGCAGGAGCCGATCTCGGCCAATCTCGGCCAATCTCGGCTGCTCACCTCGGCTGTACCTCGGCTCTACCTCGGCTCTACCTCGGCTGTACCTCGGCTGTACCTCGGGTGCGTCATGCAGGACTACCCCAAGTCGCTGCCCCCC
>NW_005201598.1:0-1026 GCF_000372725.1 Emiliania huxleyi CCMP1516 | reverse complement strand
GAAAAAGGGAAAGGGAAAAACCCGGGCGGGGGGGGGAAGGGAAAAACCTGGGGAAAGCCCCAAGGGGGCCCCCCCAGGGGTAGAGGCTTTTTTTGCCCGCAACCCGATGCCAATTTTCCGGCCCCCTGGTCAACGGGTGGTGTGCGGTCCTTGCCGAGTTCTTTTTGGGTCCCCTAGCCCCGGGGCCTTTTGGGGGAACCCTGGGTGTCAAGAGTGGGAACCGCTCGGGGTTCGTACCCCCCCTTGGGGGTTCGAGTGGGAGGGGGGCCTTCCCCCTTGCGGGATGGCTTAGGGGGTTTGAGCCGTCCCCCATTGGCTCCCGGGGTTTTCCAAGGGGGGGTTGGTGGGCGGTAAGCCGTCATTTCCCGGGGCTGCTTGAAGCGCTTGGGGGGGTAGGGGGGGCTTTTGGGAAGAGGTTCTTTTTTTTGGGCCCCCCCCCCCCCCCCGGCCCCCCAAAGGCGCGAGACACACCAAGCAACTCAAACAAAAAACAACACACACATCATTTGTCTATCCAGAAAGAGAGAGAGAGAGAGATTTTGAGAGAGAGATTTAGCAGAAAGAAAGAAAGAAAGAAAGCGACAACCCAAGGGAGGGATGGGAGGACGGCACGCCGCCACCACACGCAACACAATACTAAAACTCACGGGCAATTTTTTTTTCCCCGGACGCCGTTCGGGGAAAAAACCATGCACTCCCGCAAGCGAAAGCCCGACTGGGGTGGCTTTGAGCCGGAGGCAAGAGCGCAGGCATGCTGGGGCCAGATTCTCGGCGATGCGACCGGCTGTCCGCCTGTAGAGGCGTCGTCCAGAAAGCTCTTCAAACAGCGCTTCTGTGATTTGTGCCGAAACGGCGGCCTGACGGTTCCCGCGGCTCGCCTTCGCATAGTCGGCAACGGCTCGTCGGCGGTCGCGAACGACAAGTCCGGTGGTGCATGGAATATGAGGCGCGACACGTCGCTCTGGCCCGAGCACCGCGTAATCAACCAAAATGCAGTGCCAACGATGGTGCTACTCCGCAAACGCT
>NW_005201599.1:0-1026 GCF_000372725.1 Emiliania huxleyi CCMP1516 | reverse complement strand
CGACATCGGACGTACTGCACGGCCACGCCGCAGAGGAGGCAGCGAGGAAGAATGCGCTCGGAATGGCAGGCCAGACGATAGAAAGGAGGCTGCGCGGAGAGGAGGAGGCGGAGGCCAGCGAGGAGCAGGAGCGGCGAGAGAGCAAAGGGGGCGAGGAGGGGGGAGGGGCGGGTGGCAGGGAACAGGAGCGGGAGCCGAGGCGAAGATGGCGACGGAGGGACGCAGCAGAGCAGGCGCAACAAGCGGAGGAAGAGGCGGCGCCGACCAGCGACGACTTGGAAATGGAGAGGCAGCTCGAGGGCGAGGTGGACCTACCAACAGCTGGCGGAGGCCCAAGATGCGACCCAGTCGGCGACGACGAGGACGAGATGAGCATTTGCGACGACTTCGACGAGGCGGAGGCGGGGTCCAACACGATCAGCCCGGCGGCACGAGGGGAGGCGCTCGACGACGAGGCGCCAGCCGCAATGGCGGCAGGAGGCGTGGCGAGCAGCAGTGCCCCAGGAAGCGAGACGGTCCTTGGGCGGCGCGAGAGAGGGGAGGCGTTCGACGACGAGGCGCCGACCGTGATGGCGGAAGGCGGCGAGGCGAGCAGCGGTGCCCCACCCGAGGGAAAGCGACCGAGGAGGACCAAGTCGAAGAAAAGGGGCGGGAGGAGCACCGACCAGCGAAACAATGAGCGTAGTAGAGTGGGAGGAGAGAGAGCGCGTGAAGTCTAGCTCCAGTGTCCCGTCCAGTGCTCTGTGCTCCTGTGGAGGGGTCGACGTCGAGCACTGCGCTCGACGAGAGCCCCTCAGGTGCCTGCGCGCCAACCACCCCCCGGTGTTTTGACACCATTATTCGGTATATTAACCTCGCGGCCGCCTAGATAGACCGAAAGAGCTAGACACCGCAGGAGACGAGGCTGCGGCTGCTGCTGCGGCTGCTGCGGCGGCGGCTGCTGCTGCTGCTGCTGCTGCTGCTACTGCTACTGCTGCTGACAACGACGACGACAACACCAGATACGAATTCCCCACCTCGCCCCCG
>NW_005201600.1:0-1027 GCF_000372725.1 Emiliania huxleyi CCMP1516 | reverse complement strand
GTCAGATCTCCGATCTCCATCTCCAATCTCCAATCTCCACTGTCGATTCGGGGGCCCGGGGGAGGAGGGGGGCTCAAACCTTCAAGGAGATGCGCTATGGACTCATTCACAATGCAAAAGGATCTCCACCCTCTTTTCGCGCCATTTTGCAATCTCCAGTCGGCCCACACGATCTCTAGGCGCCTTTGGCGCGAAGTCAGAATCTCCACCTCTGTCGCAAGATCTCAAGCGACTGCACGCACCAAACGCGAGATCTCAGACTCCTCTCGAGCATCTACACCGGAGAAGATTTGCCTCCACCAGTTCTTCAATCTACTGCAGCTCTTGGCAGGAGATTTGCCACTTAAGAGATCTCTAAAAGGCATCTACGATCTACAGTCCAAGGATCTTCCGATGTTGCGCAGAGATTTCCATGTATGTCTCTATCTTTCTCTCTATCTCTCTCTCTCTCTGAAGCAAAACCCGCGCTCTGAATCGAAAACTACACACACACCGCGAAGGCCGAGAGACACACAGAGAGACGCAGAGACCCGGAGACCAACGAGGCCCGTACGTATACGTACATAAACCCGCAAACGGGGGCGCGGCGGCGGCCGCCGCGCTACTGCTGCTGCTCACCCTCCTCCTCCTCCGCTGCTGCTGCTGCTGCGGCTCTCTCCGACTCAGCAGCCCGAGCAGAGCCGCGTGCAGAGTTTGCTGACCGAGCCCACGTCTGCGGGGCTGTACTCGCAGAGCGGGTCCGAGGTGTGGCACGGCACCGAGAAGGGCTGTGAGCGGGGGGGCGGAGGGCAAGCGTCAGGCAGAGGCGTGGCGAGGGAGGGGAGCTGAGGCCGCGTCGGTGGGCGGCAGCGACAGGCGGAGAGAGCGTCTCGAGCGGCGCGTGGCGAGGGGCGCTGCCATATCTGGGCGCGCCCGTCTGGTGGGGATGTGGGAAGCTTCTCGGAAGTGTCACCTCTCTGGCGGTGACGTTGCAGTTTGCTATCACCGTCGAGGCGTTTGCTGGCTCGATGGTGCACGTACCTATCAG
>NW_005201601.1:0-1027 GCF_000372725.1 Emiliania huxleyi CCMP1516 | reverse complement strand
CGACTCGTCTTTCCCAATAGCACGCACGTCCTCCACTTGACGAGCAACGAGCGCTTTGTTCGCCACGGCCTTCGCGCATACCTGCGACACGTGCTGATGCCGGCATGAGCGCCATCTGGCGCAACGGCTGCGGTCAACCGTCAGACTTACCCGTTCCGATTCGCGCAAAGTGCGACCCTCACAGCGACATGAGACAGTCTACCGTTCGACTCATGGCGCGATCTACGTCAGTAGCCTCGGCTCGTGGCTCCCCGGGGACTTAAACGCTACAAACTTCACCGCATACTTCGGCCAGGTCGACGGTGCGTTTTTCCGCGTTGAGCTGTTCGAAGCCTTCGCACGCACAGCGGCCACTGCCCTCTTCGAAACCGACGGGTTTACGAAGGCTGCTGGTCGCCCCACTTGAGGTCATTCTTCCCACCTTTACGATGAACCGACCGTGCACCTGCGTTACAAAGGCTCTCACATACATGGACTGGTCGTATTCGAACCCCGCAGAGAAGCTGCGCATCACCCCGCACGTTGTTGAGGACGTGCGAAGTGGCCGCGCCCCTGGCGTCTACGCTGTGAAGCGCGTGCCAGCTGAGGACACCGATCTGAGGGACTACATCCGCAACCTAGGGAGGCGGTCCATAGAGCACCACGATCGAGTCATGGCCTCCAACAGATCTTCCCGGTCCCTCGGCGCTATAATCCAGCGACCCTGGGCCGACGTATGATTGATTTTTTGCTAGGTGTGTGTTCGTGTGTGTTGTTTCCTTCCTAGCTGCCAGTGGCGCGCGAGGACAGTGTTAAGAATTCTGCGTTTCTGCGCCAAGTCGGGAGAGACGGGCACCTCTCTCTCTCGTGTGTTTGGTGATTGATGATTGTAGATTGACTGAACTCTGAAGACTGTGTCTTCGTTTCACGTGCGTCGTGCGATAGTCTCCGAAAGATTCCCTTTACTAAAAACTTTTCCCGAACCAAACGCCGCCTCGCCTCGCTCTCTGGCAGCCGGCCTCGGGCCCGCCACATCGTGGGCGGAATA
>NW_005201602.1:0-1027 GCF_000372725.1 Emiliania huxleyi CCMP1516 | reverse complement strand
GAAAATTGGTGCCGCCTCCCGCCTCCTGCTTTACCGCCCGCTGGCCTGTGACGGGCTCCTCCACCGCGTTGGCCTTTGAGCTGCTGCAACCCATGGCGACAACCCACTGCGGCGGAGGAGGCGAGCCGGGAGTGGTCAGGCGGCGGGCGCGTGCCAGTGCGGTCGCTGTGGCGGAGGAGGCGAGTCGGGAGTGGTCAGGCGGCCGGCGCGTGTCAGTGCGGTCGCTGCTTGTTGTTGGGTGGTGGTCTGGTGGGCGGAGGGCTGGGGTTGTTGTCCTGCCGGCTGGCAGGTACTCGTAGGTCCTTCTCGAAATGGCGCGCGTCCTTCCAGGACGACCGTGTACTTTGTCGTCTGTTTTACCCACCGCGATCGTCGGGTTGCTTCCTTGAGTGGTCGGTGCTCGTATATTGAGGGACCACCATGTCGCCCCTTCGGGTGACAGCAAGCACATTATCATCAGGTCGTGACACGAAAGGTCGTCGGGAATTCTTGGACGGTGTGTGTGCTAGGGTACTAATAGTGTAATAGGGTGAGCGGTAGACGCCCTTGTCGTGCCAGTGTGCTGCAGAGAGGTTTCTCAGAATGTGCGCGCCAGTGCCGTGCCCCGTGTTGTCGAGTGTTGGCTCGTCGAGCATCTTGTAACACTTGGAGCACTTGGAGTGCAGTCTCACATCCAGGGCCGGGGAGCTAAGAAGCGCACCCAGCGGGCGGGATAACCGCGTGCAAATTCTTTTTGCCGCTCTTCTCTTTGCCTAACCAACATCGCAACATCGCAACCGTCCAAAGGACTTGCACCCCCTCGCACCATGCCAACGCCGCTGCTCGACCCGCCGACAGAATTTGCCATCGGGGCAGCGACTGGCCTGCTCGACTGCTGCGCGTTCCATTGGATCGACACGCTCAAGGTGAGGTCGCAGGCGAACTTGCCGCTGCTCCTCGACCTACAGAGAGGCGGGCCACTGCCGCCTGGCTCCGGCTCGCTCGCCGCGCTGCGCTCGCTCTACGCCGGATTCACCACCAACCTGTC
>NW_005201603.1:0-10418 GCF_000372725.1 Emiliania huxleyi CCMP1516 | reverse complement strand
GTCACAAAGGGGGAGTGCGTCGGTTATGTTTTCACCCGGTCGCGCTACGTGTTCGTCTGCGAGGAGGGAGAAGTGGAGATTTCATTTAAAGCCAACGTGATCGGTAATTTAGGGTTGAGCGTGCTCTCGCCCAGTTCAGATGCCGTTGCCAAACCCACCCGCAGCCGTAGCCGCTGGAGTCCTCGCAGACACTTCCGACCCCGCCTCCGCCGACCCCGCCGCCGCCCTCCCCGCCACCACCATCTCCGCTGCCTTATCCGCCGCCCACTCCCCCCCCCTCGCCGCCGCACCTGCCCGCCGCTCTCATCGAAAAGGACCCGCACCTTCACTTTGCGCACGGCGGTCGCGCGGACTTCCGCGGCCGGCACGGCGTCTACTACTCGTTTTTCTCTGCGCCGGGCCTCGCCGTCAACCTCAAGATGGAGAATGCCACTTTCCCGCTGCGACGTGGTGTGGCAAGCGGGGGCGGCGTGGCCAGCGGCGGCGGCACAACGCTCATCGTCGACGGCACCTTCATCACCGAGGTGCACCTGGTCGCTCTGGTTGGCCGCGGAGGCGGGGACGACGCTGCAGGTATGGGCGCAGGCGCCTCAGCGCCCCGGCGAAAGTGGCTGAACGTCTCATACTGGACGGCGGAGCTGAACGAAAACAACTGGGGGTGGAAGATAATCACGGGCTTCTGCGGCGGCAGGGTCTTCAAGATTGGCAAAGGCGGGCGAAAGGTGTGCGAGGACGTGACGATCGGGGTGCGAATGATGACGGGCACGATCTCGTGTGCCGACTGGACCGTCACTGTGCTGGGATCCCCCACTCACGCGACGAGCGGCCCGGCTCATCGAGCGGATGTCGGCCTTAGCGCGAGCGGCGATTACACGTCACGCAGCCTGCCACATGGCATCTTCGGCCAGTCCTTCTCTTCGCCAGGACCGCGCGACGGCAAGCGGGATGAGTACCCGAGCAATGGGCCGCTCTATAACGAGCGCAACGGGCCCTTCTTGACGAGCGCCTTTGCTGAGGGCGCGATCGAGGGCAAGGCCGCAGACTACGAGCTGCCGAGCGCCTTCGCCACGCGCTTTGCCTTCTCGCGGTTCGGAGAGTCGCTGCTGCCCCCGTCCGCAAACGCCGCCGACGGCGAAGCGCTACATGATGACTCGTCGGGCAATGCTGTCCTAGAAGCAGCCGTCGGGGAGCTGGAGGAACCCGGGAGATGAAGACCGCCCGCCCCCTCGCTTTCGCTACGAGCACCTAGGTAGGGCTGGATTTTGGCTCAGTCAGTCAGGGTCAGCTTGTGTACGTAATGTCGTAAAGTAACATGAACTCACGCGCGCGTCGCTGATGTCTCTGGGGTGGCGCGGGGCCCCCCGGAGGCACCGTGCGCCGCGCAGCAGTGCGGAAACGGGGCTCCGGCTCCGCTAGTCTCAGCTAGCACCGACTTCCCGAATGATTACGGTTGATTAGAGGGCAGATTTGGAGAGATCTCGAGGAGTACATACAGATAGACCCTCCAACCATCAGAAAACTCCGACCTGATCGGTCGTACTGACCGCCGACAGATCACTCCAGACAGCAGACAGGCCGACGTCTGCACGCGGCCGGCCGGGCGAGAGGCTTGACACGATCCGACCCTGCGACCCTGACGCTGCTGCTCTAGCTATCAGACATGCACTGCTGACTGCTGCCACAATGTGCGACCTGTGCTGGCCCACTTGGGGGCCTTCCCGGTCAGTGGTGAGGCGCAGTTCAGAGCTGTCGATGGCGCGATGCCGCACTGGTCCCACATTGGTGACACGAGACCACCAAGTTTGCCGGTCCAAGAGAGAGGCACCGGCGCTGTCCTGAGAAGGTGCGTGGTCCCTCGTGACTGCCCATGCGCGCGAGGCTGCGTAGGCATAGCCTCGAGAGTGCCAGCAGCCAATCCGAGGCGACGCGCATTGCGCCAGAAGCGTGCACACGATGGAAGGACACCTTCCTACTGGCCGTAGGATCAGGTCGTCACTGAATGCTTGATACTAAGGCCGCGAGCTATGCAGGTGATACTGTCCCGTTTTGCTGTTCACAGCTAGGGACGGCCTCTGAGGCAAAGTCAAATCACCCCCACCACCTCCCACCTCCCACCTCCCTCCCACAGGCAAACGCGGCGGGCTTGGCGGGCTTGCGCTTCCCGGCGGCGGCCTTGCGCTTGGCGGCCTTGGCCACGACGGCGGACGCACGCGCGGACGCAGGCAAAAGTCCGGCGAAGGGAGCGGCGTGTGGCACGAAGGCGGGCACGAAGGCGGGATCGAAGGCGGGCACGAAGGCGGGTAGCAACGCGACAAAGGCCATATACTGTCCCGTTTTGCTGTTCACAGCTTGGGACGGCCTCTGCGGCAAAGTCAGATCACCCCACCTACCTCCACCTCCCACCTACCACACCAAACCTTCGGCTCCCGCTCAGAGGCTCGCCGCGCCCGTGCGGCGCGCCGAGGCGGCGCCGAGGCCGGCGCCTTGCACCCGGCCCGCGGCCGGCACCGCCTCGCCCCACAACTGACCGCCCTGCGGCCCCTGCGCAGGCGTACCACAGCGTCGCTCAAAAAGCGACGCCGGGTGTGGGCTGCTCCCTTGACCCGTCACCCGCCGCGGCCCGTGCGGCGCGCCGAGGCGGCGCCGAGGCCGGCGCCTTGCACCCGGCCCGCGGCCGGCACCGCCTCGCCCCACAACTGACCGCCCTGCGGCCCCTGCGCAGGCGTACCACAGCGTCGCTCAAAAAGCGACGCCGGGTGTGGGCTGCTCCCTTGACCCGTCACCCGCCGCGCCCTCGCCCGGCCGCCTCACCGCCCACGGAGGCTGCTCGCCGCCGCCGCCGCGCGTCCCGCGCCGCCACGCATGCCCCTTGCCCTGACGCGCGCGCTCTGCAGCGGCGCAGAGCGCGCGTCCCTGGCACAGACGGAGCAGCGGCCGCGCCAGCGGTCGCTGCTCCGCCCCCCCGTCGCGCGCGCCGCGCGCGCGCTGCCGCCGCCGCCGCCGCCGCCGCCCCCTCCTCGCCGTCTTCCCCACCCTACCCTCTGTTGCGCGCGCCGCGCCGCCGCGCTGCGCGCCCCCGCCCCCGCCCCCGCCCCCGCCCCGGCTCCCAAGCGCCCCTTCCCCGGTAGGTGTGCGTAGAAAGTAGAACCAATCGAGAGGTGGCAGAAGCCGCCGTGTGTGACACATATTGCGGCACGTGAGAGTGAGACAGAGCCCCGGCAGCGGCCAGCGCGCGCGCGCAGCGGCCAGCGCAACAGGCGTTTCAAACAGCAAACGGGACGGCCTGCGCAGCCTCTAACTATCAATTGTGCATCATGGCACGGTCAGCAGCGCCGACAGGCTGTCGCAAGGCGTGATAGCATGGCCGCAAGTTCGCCGATCCCATGAAAACAAGTAAAAACTTGCGAAAATATCGAAAATATCGGCGCCTGCGGCGGGCCATGGGACCCCATCTCCCCCCCGCATGGACACCCTCTGGGGCCCCCGCGCCGGCCCAGAGGCTGATGTCCGTGTGCGTGCAATCTCTCGGCTGCCGTCTCCAACTCGTTAGCGGCTAGGAATTCGCAGGCCTTGTTATTGAGAAGATTCATAAGTGGTGTGGTGTGAGAAAGAATTGTTAACGACCGACAAGCCTGTCTAGAAAGAAAGAAACGCTGCGAGCAGGCTCAAGCGAGCGCGCCGAGAATGCCATCCCGCTCTTCCTCGTCGTCCACGCTCGTCCCTGGGTGGCTCGCCGGCACTTTTGCCGGCGGGCTGCTCGTGCACTGCTGCTTCATCCCGCTCTGGGTCGGCTGTATCGTCCCGCCGTTCCTGGCCGTCTACCTCCTCTTCTGCGGTGGCCTGCGCATGCTAGCCGGCCTCGCACTCATTGGGCTGATCGTCTATCTCGACTTCGGCATCACGGTGCGTTGGAGGCCGTGGTTTATGCGGCTGATCTACGAGCTCAACATGACTCGCTACTACTCCCGCTGCGAGCTGCGCGGCGCCCTCGACGCCGTGAAAACGGAGCGGAACCTCTTCATGTTCCACCCTCACGGCATCCTCTCGGTCGGCTTCGTGTGCAACGGCGTGTGGAATCGGGCATTCAACGACCTGGCCTCGCCGCCGGCGCAGCAGAAGGCGATCCTCGCGGCGAGGATGGGCGACCCTCCCGGCGCACCGTGGCGGGGTACCGCCTTCATGATAGCTCAAAACCTGCGCGAGTGGTCGGGATTCTTCAAGGCGCAGAGTAGGTAGTAGACGCAGACTCTCGGCCTAACCTCACGCCCAGCGTCTTTGGCCCCCTCTCGCTGCGCACTGTGCCACCACGGCTCCAGCTGCTGTAGCCCGCGAAGCACGGCCGCCGCGCCGACCTCCTATCAGCACGCTGTGCTCGCTGACCTTCCCACCACGCGGCCGCCGCCGGGGCCGGCCTTGGTCGCTGCTGCCGGTGCTGCCGCGCCCTCTGGCTTCGCCACCTTCCCTTCGGTGCTACGCCGAGCCTCGCTGCGCCACTCCTTCGCTGCTCTCAGCGACGACCCACATCGCCGCCGCCGCCGCCTCGGCAGACCCGGCCCCGCCGCCTCGGCAGCAACCCTTTCACCCCCCACCCCCACCCCCACCCACCAGGTGCTCTGTGACGTCTCTGGCCGGCTCGAGTCCGCGACGCGGCAGAACCTGACGCGCCGGATGGCAGAGGGGCGCAACGTGGGCATCATCCCGGGCGGCTTCGAGGACGCGACGCTCCACGTGCAGGGGCGCGAGCGCACCGCCATGTCTGACCGGAAGGGCTTGATCAAGTGCGAGTAGCCGAGATTGCCCGGGAGCCCTCGCCATGTCTGGCCGCATGTCTGACCGGAAGGGCTTGACCGAGTGTGCTTCCGCGGCCGTCGCCGCAACAACGCCCCACAGTAGGGGTCCTGCTGGTCGGCCCTGCCCCTGAGCTTGGAGACTCGGCCCGTAGGTACGCGCTGCAGCACGGGTACGCCCTCACGCCCATCTACACCTTTGGCGAGTCGGAGACGTACGCCACGTTCCCGTACCTGCTCAAGCCCCGCCTCTGGCGCCGCGCCTCGACCAGCCCTCTCCCCCCGGCGAGGCCTCGTGTGCGCGGGCTCCGACGCGCCTCGCTCCTCTCCTAGGCTCAACCGGTTCGGCATCCCCGCGGTCGCGTTCTTTGGCGCGCCGTGGATGCCCCTCTTCCCGAGGTGGCAGATCGCCGCCTCCCATCTCTCAGCCCGCACCGTCGCCTCCCATCTCTGCTACCACCACTGTGCTGCATCGGCCGCCGCCGACCCACGCCCGCCACGCACACCCGGCCCCTTTTGCGATCGCCCGCTGCGCGCAGCGCCCGCTGGGAACAGCGCTCGCCGCGTCCCGCCATCAGGCGAAACGTGCCGATCGCGTCGTGCATCGGGCCGCCGCTGCAGCTCCCAAAGCTCGAGAAGCCGACTCCAGAGGAGGTGGAGCGCCGGCCACCGCTCCTCTGCAGCTCCTTTGCGGCGTGCCTCCTCGAATCCCCCCCTCCCGCCACCTTTCCCGCCCGCCCACCACACGCCACACCCTAGTCCCGCCCGTCTCTGCAGGTGAGCAAATGGCACGCCGCTTACCTCGACGCGCTCCAGGCCCTCTTCGACAAGCACAAGGGCGAGTGCGGCAAGCCCGACGCCAAGCTGGAGATCTGGTGAACTGCGCGGACGCGCCCGTGCGGCACGGCAGCAGCTCGCAGACCTAGTACTCTCCACCGCTCACCAAAGAGACACGATCATGCTACAGCTCGGTGCGGTCAGGCCATGGGTCAGGCCGCCCCGTTGTGGGTGTGTGATCGTTGCGTGGGTGTGTGATCATCACACATCAGGTCATCAGCCGGGGCACACGATAAGTTTGTGGTACACAAGTTTGTGGTGTGTGCTCACACTGGTGACACTACTCTGATGTAAAATGTAATCAAGAACGCGGAGGCGGGAGGGAGTCTGTGGGCTGTGTGGGAGAAACACCGCAGCGGTCTCCACACTCCAGGCTCGCACGTGTTGGCCGTTGCGCGCACGAGCGTATATGGGCCTCGCGATGTCTCAAATATTAGGGGTTTTGACTCCTACCGGCTCCTGACGCTATCCCTGGCAGCTCTAATGACCAGGATCAGTAGTGTTGTGATAGAGGCTGCTCATACTAGCGCAGGAGCTGCCACACTCGCCCGGACCGTCCCCTTCTGGGGCCTGTTCCGCAGTGCGCACCGCAGCCCGCGAGACCGAGAGCCCCGAAAACGGGGCCGTGCCGCGGGTGCATACTGCCGAGTGCCACAAACACTGCGCCGCGACTGTTCACTGTTCACACACAGTCTCGTGCGGTAACCGGTATGGGTATCCGAAAGAACCCTCCCCGCACCGCACCGCGCGCCCAGGCGGCGGGAAGATCGACACTCTCAGCCACTATCGCAGAGAATTTTGTGACTTCAGTTGTCCTTCTCCTCCACAGATGAGGCGTCGACCGGCACGACCAGCTCCGGCTGCGGCGCCTCCGCCTCCTTGCCGTCGTAGCGCGAAAACGTGAAGGCGGTGGAGTAAGGCCCAGCCAACTCGTAGTTGGAAACGCTGCCCTCGATGGCCCCTTCCGCCTGCGCCGAGGTCTTGAACGAACCGGCGATGGGGTAGAGATCCTTCTTGCCGTGGCGCGGCGCCGCCGACGAGAAGGACTGGCCGACGAGACCGTGGGGCAGGGAGCGGGCGGCAGCGTCACCCCGTGCGCTCACGCTGACGTCGATCCGGTGCTTCGGACCGGAGACCCACCCGTATACGAAATTGCCGTGCACGTTCACCGTCCAGTTGCGAAGGGTGAAGATGGCGGACGATATGTCCATCCTCATCTCGAGCTCGAAGCAGCCCTTGTACCCGTTCTTGCCAAACTTGAAGGTTCGGCCGGCGCAATTGCCTCGGACAACCTCCCAGCCCATATTATGGACGTCGAGCTCAGAGGCATAGAAGGAGGCCGTGGCCTCCCGCCGCCCCTTGTCGACGCTCGCGACCACGTGAGCCTCGGTGAGGTAGCTCCCGTTCACAGCCACCTTACCTCCACGAAGCGTGAAGTTGCTCTCCTCCACCTTGACGTTGACCGCGAACCCCGGCGCCGAGAAGAAGGCGTAGCACTTGTCGTTTTGACCGCGAAAGTCTGCCTCGCCGCCGTGCGCAAAGTGCAGATGGGGGTCACCGTGGCTCTTCCCCTCAGTGACGGGTTCTTCATCCGGGACAGGCGTAGACTCCGAGGCGGGGTCGCGGTAGTCTGGGGTGCCGTCGCCGTCCGTGTCGACGGTGCCCTCGGTCGCGTCGGGGATGCCGTCGCCGTCCGAGTCGGGGTCGCGGTAGTCTGGGGTGCCGTCGCCGTCTGTGTCGACGGTGCCCTCGGTCGCGTCGGGGATGCCGTCGCCGTCCGAGTCGGGGTCGCGGTAGTCTGGGATGCCGTCGCCGTCTGTGTCGACGGTGCCCTCGGTCGCGTCGGGGATGCCGTCGCCGTCCGAGTCGGGGTCGCGGTAGTCTGGGATGCCGTCGCCATCCGTGTCGACGGTGCCCTCGGTCGCGTCGGGGATGCCGTCGCCGTCCGAGTCGGGGTCACGGTAGTCTGGGATGCCGTCGCCGTCCGTGTCGACGGTGCCCTCGGTCGCGTCGGGGATGCCGTCGCCGTCCGAGTCGGGGTCGCGGTAATCGGGGATGCCGTCGCCGTCCGTGTCGACAGTGCCCTCGGTCGCGTCGGGGATGCCGTCGCCGTCCGAGTCGGGGTCCTCTGCGTCGGGCGTGCCATCGCCGTCCGTGTCGACAGTGCCCTCTGTTGCGTCAGGGATGCCGTCGCCGTCCGAGTCGGTCGGTGCGGTTTCTCCCGCAGGTGCAGGCGCAGGGGGCGGCGAGGCCGACGGGGAAGGCGATGGGGAGGGCGACGGGGAGGGCGGCGGCGAGGGCGACGGCGAGGGCGACGGCGAGGGCGGCGGCGAGGGAGACGGGGAGGGAGACGGGGAGGGCGGCGGTGGCGCTGCTGCGGGCGGCGGCGGGGAGGGCCGAAATGCAGCCGTCATTTGAGGGGTTTGCACTTGCGTGGCCCAGGGCAACTTGCCGATGGTGCCGGCCGAATAGTCCTTGCCATTGTGAAAGCCGTTCTCATCTGGGTCGTGATTTCCAGGCCCCGCTTCAGCGTCAAGAGGGAACGGTCTCCATCCCCCTCCGGGCATCCGGGCTTGGCCCGGAGTGAGCTGCTCGGCGTCTTGGCAGTAAATCACCCTTCGCGCGCAAGCTTGACCAATTTGCCGACTTGAATAGTGCTCTCTTCCGTTGGGTCTCACGTACAGGTTGGGGTCATCCCTGTCCCGAGGCGGCCCGTTTCCGACCTTGTTCCCTCGTACGCTTCCATACATGTCCCTGGTTCTCGGGTGGGGATTTGATCGGAAATTCCCATAGACCGGCACGTTTGGGTCATAGGGTTCCGTCCCCGCCTTCCCCCCCATCCAAACGCACCCATCATCGATTCCGCCGCCAGTCGTGTGAGGTGCGCCGGTGTTGGGGTTTCCCGGGTAACCCCCACCAGGGGCGGTGTTGCCATTCGTGAGACCTGTACCCGAGCCCATAGTTGCGCCTCGCCAACCTCTTATCTGAAGGGGCCCAGTTACTTCGTTCGTGAACTCGCCGTAAATGCACTCCCCGCTGGCCAGCAGCTCATCGTAATGGGTCAGTATGCGCCGTACGTGCTCTTTGGAGCCCTCGATTTTGCTCAAGTCGATTTCCGTCAGACCATCGTCGTCTTCGCCGAGTCTGCGCCGGTGGGTAGCGCCACTGATGGCCGGCGCAGCCGCGGCCGCACCAAGTGCGAGCGCCAGCATCAGCCGGGTCTCGGGGTCTGGCCCGACGGGCGGCGACTGGGATCGACTGGAAACCAAATTTCGCACGTCCACGATGCGTTCGATGAAACCTAAACATCTGACTTAGACCCAAAAACTGTCTGGGGAAAGCGGCAAAGGGCACATGACCTTGCGGGAGATTTCGATAAATCCACTCGATATAAGGTCTCGGGAAAGGTCGAGGAAAGGTCGAGGGAAAGGGACGAGCTTGCTGGGGGGGGGGGGGGGGGCAGCTTGCGTCGATAAAAAAGTCAATCTTTCCCGTGGGACGCAACGTATGCCGCCAGTGTCGACGCGAGCGAGGCGTGATATTAACAAGAGAGAAAGAAATTTGTGTGGCTCGATTGTCGCGTAAAAACACTGCTTGCTGTCACCCTTGAAGGGTGACATGATGCTCACACTGGCGACACTACTCTGATCCCTGTGTGACTGTAAAATGTAATCAAGAACGCGGAGGCGGGAGGGAGTCTGTGGGCTGTGTGGGAGAAACACCGCAGCGGTCTCCAGGCTCGCGTTGCACGAGCGTATATGGGCCTCGCGATGTCTCAAATATGAGGGGTTTTGACTCCTACCGGCTCCTGACGCTATCCCTGGCAGCTCTAATGACCAGGATCAGTAGTGTTGTGATAGAGGCTGCTCATACTAGCGCAGGAGCTGCCACACTCGCCCGGACCGTCCCCTTCTGGGGCCGGTTCCGCAGCCCGCGAGACCGAGAGCCCCGAAAACGGGGCCGTGCCGCGGGTGCCTACTGCCGAGTGCCACAAACACTGCGCCGTCCCGCCATCACCTACAGGCTGTCTTGTGTGATGGCTGGGATGTCCAAATGCCACCATCTTGGCTCTTGCGACCTCAAACCCGCGAGCTGTATGGGTGGTCCTGACGTCGACAGACGCCCGATGACCACGGTGAAGCTGAGCCGGAACGAGTCGACAAGTCTCGTCTGAGCCCGTGGCGGTCGCCGACTGAGTCGCTGTGCACGGGCCGGTACCTCAGGCGTCACCTCCGCAGCCTCAGGTCTCAAACTCCACCACCTCCGCCAGGACGCCTTCGGCGGTGGCAGATCGGCAGACCCCAACCGTGTCCGAGTCCCCGTGAAAGCTGAAACCCGCGGCCCTCTGCGGTGACCGGACGGTGACGCGTGGCCGTGGGAGGCCCCGCGCGCCACAGAAGGGCGCTTTTTATTGACCTCCGTCCTAGCGGTGTCTATTCTTCAATTCTTGTGACATCCACATCCCGCGCCGTGTAGAGTGGCTATGCCAACCTATGGCTTATGAGCTATGACAGGGCGCGAAAGTACGGAGACAGTCAACTCACGACCTGCGAAATATCTTGCCCACCCGAGAAACGACGGCCCCCTTTGCAAGTCCCCACATGGTGCGCAAGACCGCCCGCTTCCCGCCCTGGAGCTCGTCAAAGAGCTTGATGTTGAAGGCGAATACAAGGTTTGCCTCATCGACGATGCGCTGCTTCGCGCCAGCGTCGAGCTCGAGGTCGTTGAGTCGCGCGTACCACTGCTCTATGAATGGTTTCGCGCGTGGTATCTCGTCGAACTCGTAAAATCGCG
>NW_005201604.1:0-1027 GCF_000372725.1 Emiliania huxleyi CCMP1516 | reverse complement strand
CGTCACGTCTGCGTTCATGGTCTTGGCTTCCCGCCACTCGAGTCGTACGGCGGCGTCGCCTTCGGCGCGCCACGCTCTGCCCTTGCCCTCGCAAGCAGACGCAAAGTCCGCCAGTGCATCCCTTCCGTCGGGTGGCATCGTTGTGTCGTACGACGTCTTAGGTGCGGTCGCGTCGCCCGAGGCGGCGACCTCGCTGTCTAGCTGCAATACTTGTTGAGAGGCGTCCCGCCGCAAAGCTCGTGGTGATATCGGGCCTCCGTGTCGCCACTCGGCGTCGGAGTCGGCGTATTGGATGGTTCTGTCGTCGGCGCCGTGCATGCCGAGGGCGCGTGCGCCTAGCCCCGTGGAGAAGTCGACGCTTCCTGCCCGAGCGAACAGGAGCGCCTCTCCGGTTGCGCCGGCTGCTGCCATCTCGTCTGCGAGCCTCCCCTC
Source organism: Emiliania huxleyi CCMP1516 (assembly GCF_000372725.1). Taxonomy (NCBI): domain Eukaryota; phylum Haptophyta; order Isochrysidales; family Noelaerhabdaceae; genus Emiliania; species Emiliania huxleyi. Next base: position 595 of record NW_005201604.1, on the reverse strand, counting down.
GTATGCGGCGCTCGCGCCGTCCTTGAGTGCCGTGGCCTGTACGCAGACTGCTACCCCTTTCGCCTGGGCCGCGTGCCTCGCTGCGACTGCCGGCTCCTTTGTGAGGCTCAGCCCTGCCGGTCGTCGGCGCCGCCCTTCCGCGATGTCCTGTGCGTGTTGCTTGACTCCGCCCTGGTGCCGCCTCGCTGGTATGCCCTTCGCGACGGCTGTGCGGGCGGCTTGCCGGGGTAGTTCGCGGAATAGCACTCGCTGCCATCCTCTCCGGAGATTCGCCCATTCGGATCCTGGCGTCCAGGCGGACTCGAGGTGGAAGCTCCGGCGGTAGAGGCGGACGACTGGATTATCGCCACCATTCTTACCGTCCGTGCTGTATCCGGCCCACCCCCAGACTGTGGGTCTGCGACGGTGTATCATTCACTTTATGCCACCGTTGCATATCCGGATATGCAACGGTGGCATAAAGTGAATGAGCACGTGTCCGGGGGGGGCATCCCCGTGAAGCCGCGCTGGCAGCGGAGCAGGTGCCGGACACGGCGTTGGCCGTCTTGGACCGAGATCAGGGCGCAACTGCCTGTCTCATGGGGTTGGTGGACCG
>NW_005201605.1:0-1027 GCF_000372725.1 Emiliania huxleyi CCMP1516 | reverse complement strand
CGGCTGCCATTGGCTGCCATCGAATTATCACCAGCCATGGCTCTGGAGGATGGCTGCAATCTCTGTGCCCCAGCCATAGTAGATGGCTGAAATGGCTGAAATGGCTGTCCCCCAGCCATCTTACCCAAGATGGCTGCGATGCAGCCAGCTCAGCCAAGAGGGCCCCACCTCGAGGCGGGCGGTATGGCTGCGGTAGTGCGTCTCCAGCCATGTCTACCAAGGATGGCTGCCGTGTGTGTATTGCAGCCATCGGCCTGGAGGCTATGGCTGCGCTGTAGCTAGCTCAGCCATCCTTAGGTAAGATGGCTGTGTAGGAGACAAGCACAGCCATAGTGCTCTTACATTCCGAGGTTATTGATGGGCCGCCCTCATTTCGTGCATCCGAGTGCCCCAGTGCCCGTGGAGAGGCGCAGCGTGCAGAGGTGGCAACCGGGCAGTCCGTAACCACCGCAGTAGAGCCTTAAACGCATCACGGTGGCAGAGCGGCCCGTGCAGCTAGCTGGGCAGTCCGCGACCACAGCAGAACCTCAATGCGCAAGTTCGCCAGGCGCATCCTCCACCGCTTCCGACGGAGCCGGACTCCAGACTCGCCGGCTCCGTCGCAGCTCCGGGTCCTCGCCTCTGACTTGTGCAGCTCTGCTGCTGCTGCGGTGCGAGCGGCTGCTGCGAGCGAGGCGCGAGCCGTCGCGATCACGCTCAAGTATGCGCTGCCAGCGAGTGTCAGCCGCCCTCTGCTTGCCGCGGCCCGCTCCTTTCTTGGCCAACCCGCCGCTGCTCCAGAGCCGTCCTCCGTGGAGCCGGAGCAGGAGCTGAGGGACCTGCTGGTCGGCGTTGGAATCATGGTGCTCCTCGTGCTCTCTGCGAGAGCGGGCGCTGGGTGGCGGAGACGCAGCCGCGCGATGGCCACCGGCCTCGCTCGCTCGCTCTCCTGTCCCGCGCTGCTCGAGCTCCACTCGCCTCGGGGCATCGCCGCGTGCGCTCAGATGATGGCGGCGTTCGACGAGCGGAGTCCGGGGCGGGCTCAGCT
>NW_005201606.1:0-1027 GCF_000372725.1 Emiliania huxleyi CCMP1516 | reverse complement strand
GACACCACTTCAGGCCCTGTCGGCCTCGCATTGGCATGCCCTTCCCCGCCGCCCTCACCTCCGCCACCCTCGCCGCCGCCGCCCTCGCCGCCGCCGCCCTCACCGCCGCCACCCTCGCCCCTGCCGCCCTTGCCGCCGCCGCCCTCGCCGCCGCCGCCGCCACCCTCGCCTAGGCCGCCTTCGCCACCCCCAACGCCACCATCGCTGCCGCCACTGTCTTTGCCGGCACCCCTCTCCCCACCTTCGTCGCCTTTGGAGTGTGGAGACGCTCCCGATCTTGACGGGGATGGCCTCTTTCGCCTCGCCGACGCTGTCTACATGGCTGAGATATGGGTTGGTGCAAGCAGCAGTCATGGCGCCCCACCGTGCGGCAGCCCTCCCGGGGACCTCGACGGCGATGGTGCCTTTCGTCTTGCTGACGCTGTCTTCCTAGCTGAGGTGTGGGCGGGCAAGAGATCTTTCTCCGATAGCCGCCGCCGTCTTGCTGTTCCGCAGGGCACGTCGTGCCACTTGCTTCCGCGCAGGGCGGACGTGCACAGGGCGGCGACGCGCCTAGTGCAGGCCCGCCGCCGCTACGCGCCGCTCTCTGCGCCGAGCTGCTTGTCGAGGGCCGCGCCGCCGCCTTCAACCCCGCCGAGCTCGCCATCACGCTGTGGGCGTTTGCCACGGCCGGACACACCGGCGGCGAGCCGTACCGGTGCTTGGGTGAGGCCCTGATGCCGCGCCTGTTTCCGCCTCGAGACCTCGAGGGACAGGCGCCCTCTCCTCCGCCGCCCTCTTCCCCGCCGCCCAATCTTCCGCTGCCAGAATCATCGCCATTCTCTCCTCCGCGTCCCTCTCCTCTGCCCCGTCCGTCACCGCCACTGCCGCCCCCCATCCCCCAACCCCCTCGAGTGCTGCCGTCGCCACCCGCCCGCCCGACTCTGCGGCAGGCCATCTCCAACGCGGCGTGGGCGCTCGCGACGGCGCGGCACGAGAACCCGCGCCTCTTCTCGGCGCTCGCACAGGCCGCCGCCGCAAACATCGA
>NW_005201607.1:0-1027 GCF_000372725.1 Emiliania huxleyi CCMP1516 | reverse complement strand
CTCGTCGGGTGCGAGCAGCTTGTCCGCCTTGACGTTGAACGGCTTGAGAAACACGCGGTACACCTCATCGACCCAGGCACTGTGCATGCTGTGTGGCAGGTTGCAGCAAGTCGCTCTGCATATCACCCGCCAGGCGGAGGAGGCTCAATGGAGGGGGCCGGGGACAGCGGGGCAGGCGGGAGGGCGCGCCCCGATTTCTTGCAGCCGAACGCGTGCGCACAGCCGCCACACGAAGTCCCAGATCCCGGCAGGATGTAAACGCAGGTGTTGATGATCGGAAGGCAGCAGCAGCAGATTCCAACAAGCTATGGAGCAGGCAGCGATGGTGAAAGAGGACAAGGCTGGGGAGTACAGTATCTGCACTGGTGGCTAGGAAAACGGACCGGTGTCAGGCCAAAGCAGCCGTTCGTCGCCGGTTGGCCGAGGGCCTGCTTGTCGAGTTTGCCCAGCTCGTCCCACGTGTAGGTTGATGGGTCTGAATTCCGCCCCGCATCGAGAAGGACCTCATCCGCGTCCCTTGGCCCCAATTCCTGGACGGGCGGCGAATGTGTGGTGGGGGGTGAGGCGAGGCGAAGGCATGTGGGGAGAGGGAGGATAGCGGACTTTCGGGGGTGAGGCGAGGCGAAGGCATGTGGGGAGAGGGAGGATAGCGGACTTTCCCGTTCTTGTGCGGCCGCGCAAAGGAGTACACCGATGTTGCCCAAAAGCCGCCAGAAACGCCGGCGAGCACGCCGACCTGGGATAGCGCGGACGCTTTGTACAGCCCGCGCAGCACGCCTGGCAACAGGTAGGGCAGTTTGGCGGTGTTGCAGGTTCGAGAGTACTTTCGGGCCGAGCGGAGCGCCATAGGAGCCGACGTATGCATGAACGCTGCCTCCGTTTAGCGCGACCACCGTCTTGCCCTCGCCGGAAGACTCGAATGCGGGCGGGAGGGTCGTGCGCCCATCGCGCATGCGGGCCATGTACTGGTTCGAGGGCGGCGGCAGTGAGGGCTTCATCATGTCTCTCAGCAGCGGGCTAAGCCAGC
>NW_005201608.1:0-10426 GCF_000372725.1 Emiliania huxleyi CCMP1516 | reverse complement strand
GCGGCTACCCTCTCGTCTTCTCCGTCCTCGGCCTCTGCTCTTTTGGCTCCGCCGCTCTCACCCTCGCGTCGCAGTAGCTGGGCGCAGTCTGGACGCGGCGTGTACGCCGCGTCGGACGCTGTCAGAGGGAGGCTGCGGCTCGAAATTGCTCACCGTCGGTCCCGCGGGCGGCAGGCGGAGTCGATATGAGGCGGGTAGGACGGCGACCGCCTCCACTGTGAACCACTTTTGATGCCTAATCTCAAAGTATAGCCAGGGGGGATACCCGTAGCCCCCAAAGTGAACTGCCTGATCGACTCCCCGGCACACGGCGGAGGAGGAGGAAGACAGCACAACCCAGGGCGGGAAGAGCACAATGCTCAGGGTGGGACAAAACACCGACAGACGAGAGAAGAGGCCACAAAACAGACAAGCAGAATGGCAAGAGAGAGACGCTCTGCAGGCGAGCCCACGGGCCTCTTGGGCCCTCGCGTCTCTCTCTCTCGATTCGTTACACCGATTCGACCATCAATGCGGCGGGCCGATTTCGACCCATCACAAATGTGGGAAGCCATTAACCTCCCTTGGCTTCCCACACAAACCCCCCTTCATGGGGGGAGCAGCAAATGAGGTAGTCTCTGCGAAATCACTGTCCCAGTGAATTCGCCCTAGACGCCTCCGTGTGTGGACTCGCAGCTCCGGCTGGATGTCGGCGACCTAAAGCTCGGCGGTCGTCGCTTCGCGCCGGCCGACTCCCTGGCTGTGTGCGTGCGAAGGGGGCAGCGCGGAGGGGGGGAGAGAGCGCAGGTCGCGACGACCGAGCGGTTCGCGAGAGCCGCCGAGACCGAGGAGCGAGGTCCGAGCCTCTCTGTGGACACTCGCTTGCTTTTTTTTCGCTCCAGTCCTGCGGATCTTCTAGTAGACCGGAGGGCTACGAAGCCTTTCACACTCCAAGGGGCTGCTCTGTGGAAAAGTTGAACACTCGCGAGAACCGCGTTGTGATTTTTCGGTAAGCTCTCGACAGCGACGACTCACAAGTATAACGATACCACACCCCGCCGCCGCCGACACAAGGCATGCGCGAAGGAAAGAGACAGCGCTGCGGAGAGGTGGTCTCCGCGCGCCCGCCCGCGAGCGGCGTCTCTAGTAGTAGGTGTTGGGGCGCGCAGCCTTGAAGGTGGTCTTGTACGCCTTGGCCGTGGTCGGAACGCGGTGCGGCAGCGGGAACTTGAGCGTCTTAGAGTGCATCTGCTTGATGACCGGCCTGTGTGTGGAGGGTGGGAGGGGCTGAGCGGGGGCGATGGAGTCGGTAGTGGGAGGCGGCGGCGCGACGGCGCGGCGGCGAGAGGGGCGTCGGTGCAGGCGGAGACGGCGATGGCAATGGGGGTGGCAGGGTGGTGGCGGAAGCTAGGGGGGGAGATGGGAGGAGGGGAGGGCGCACCGCTTGCACTCGGACGGCTTGAGCTCGGCCGTCTTCAAGATCTGGATCGCCGACGACTTGGCGCGCGAGCGGCCCGCCATGTCCTGGTAGAGCTGGTTGACGGCGTCTGTCAGCTTGAGGGCGCGGAACTCCTTGTACGCGTTGTGCGTGCCGGTGCGCGACTCGTAGCGGAACCAGAACCCGAAGTTCTTCACTCGCAGCGGCTTCTTCTCGTGAATCTGCAGAGGGGGAGACGAGGCGGGAAGAGCTCGGAGGGGAGGGTTGCAGAGGCGGTTCAGCTCCACCGCCCCGACGCAACCAATCGCGAGTGGTCCGCGGCTCGGCCGCCCCTGTCACGCCGCACCCCTTCCTCGCGACTACGCTCTTCCCCACAGTCCCCTGTCCGCTCCGCCCTTCTGCCCGCCGCCTCGCGGCCTCCCTCTCCGCTTCTCTGCCTGCCCTGCCCCCTCCGTGCCCCTCGGTGTCAGCGCGGCCGCAGAGACGCGAGCGGCGGAGCAGCAGGCGGCTGCCCGAGGCAGCAGCAGCAGCGGCGGCACAGGGCGCGGCGCCCAGCCTGTCCCTCTGCCCCCGGCCCCGCCCCCTCCTCTGGGCTAGCGCCGCCCGAGTCTTGCCTGCGGCCGCCCCCTCTCGCTCTCGCGTCCTACTGCGAGCGGCGGGCGCGGCGCGCGCCTGGTTCACCGAGATGATCTGACCGTTGGCCTTCTTCACGCGGCACAACCGCCCCATGAAGTACCAAAACCGAGAGCGCGCGCAGACGAGGTTCTTCGCAAACAGCTTCATGCGGTACACCTTGCACATGGGCGCAGCCTCGCCGTACTTGGCGTTGGGAACGAAACGACCAACCACCATGTACTGCTGCTGCCCCGTCGGCAGCGCCGGCAGCGAAGCCTTACCGCTCCCCCTGCAGTGGCGGGCCGTCCAGCGCTCAGGCCCTGAGCACGCGCCCGAGCAGCCCGCGGGCGCGTGGCGCAGGCGCGCGTGTGGTGTGGGCACGCGGCGACAGGGTGGGGCGCAAGGGCGTGCGTGTGTGTGTGTGCGTGGGGAAACAGCGGCGGCGAGGGCAGCTGGCAAGCAAGCTTCACATCGTAGCGAGCCCGTGCACGCGCGAGCTCCGTTTTCTTTTTTCGAAAAGAAAAGCAACGCTTTCTTTTTCGCGGGTGTGGCTGTTCCCTCGTGGGTGTAAGGGAATATATGTGTGTATGTGGACACGCATTCGTGCTTTGTCCTATGCAGGCGCGTGGGATGGAAAAAGAAATCGCCGCCGCGCCACCCCCCCAAAGACCTGTCCAACGCGGGCAAAGAGAGGACTCCCTGGACCCCGCACCCTGGGGGACCCTGAGCCTATGAAGTGTGGCTGTGGCGTCGGAATCCTGCTCAGCCCCTCTCTCTGTGTCTCATGCGCTCCCCACTCCCGTTCTCCCTTGCTTCGCTCCCTCCCGCTTGAGCTGCCGTCGCGGTCCTCGTTCGTCCCGCTGGCTGCTGGCCTGTCTGCACGTTGCCTCCGTTATCCCTCCTCCTCCGCGACTCCCTCAAGGCCGGGCGGGCCTCCTTCCACCCAGCGAAGAGCTTCCTCAGCCACTCGATGTGTTCCTCTCTCTTCATTATGCGCGCCGTAGCCTCATCATTGAGCTGTATCCACCTCTGCACCGCTCCCGTCGCCGCCTCGGCCACGACTTGCAGGTTCCTCGTGACCCCGGTGCCAAGGTCCCTTCGGCTCTTCTCCGAGAGGTCATCTACCAGTGCTGGCAACACCCCCCCGACTGCGGGGGCTAGTGTATCGTACCCGTCCTCGTCCAGCACCCTGTAGCGTGAGCCCTTCAGCGCAGCGACATGCGCCATCCTCAGCGTCTTCAGCGTATCCTTGGAGTCGGGTGCCGCCTGTGCCACTTTGCTGATCGCCGTCCCTGTCTGCGCTCGCGCTACTCTGAGGAACCATCTGGCCTGCTCCCTATTCCCCAGGCAGGCGCCGCTAAGCACGTGCGCCATTGTCGCTCTAGGCGGGTTCTCATCTTCCTCGGTCCATTGCTGCGCGGCTTTCCGCACGATCGGACACAGCGGGTCCCGCTTTAGTGCTGCCCTCCTCGCCGCGTCCCTCGCGGCCTTACAGACGAGGCAGCCCCTGAGTTCGCTCCTTGTGGCGGCGCCCGGGGTCTCCCTCCCCGCCTCTCCCCGCATGATCCTCTCGTGGTGCGTTCCGTGTGGCACCCCCGCCTGCTGCCGCACCCGCGCTCCCATGACGGTCTTTGTCACCACGTTGTGGTCATCCACGTCGGCGAAATCAATCTCGCGCTCGCCGTGCTGATCCTTGATCCGCTGGCGCTTGTCCCATTTGTGTCTCGTCGTTCCCCTGACCACATCGCTCCACAGCGGCCCCGTCACCCCTGCCGTGTGCGACCCAGCCGTGAGCCCCTCGCCGAGCCGTCCTCGCGCCCACTCGTTCGTGTGGCCGCGTGTGGCGTAATAGGTCCTCCGGTCCAGTACCTCCCGCCCCCCCTCTCTGTCTGCCGTCCTCCGGCGGTCCGTGTACAGACACGGGCGCGTTCTCACTGCTTCACGGATGACGGCGGTGGCATCCTCAATCTCGCTGGCCCCCATGTATGCCGTCGCCGCGGCGTCGGCATAGGCGTTGCCAGCGCACCCCGCGTGGCTCGGTACCCACAGGAACGTGACGGATTCGAGCTGGGCGCGATATCTGCATATCCCCTCTAACTGAGCCCCTCGATCCCACTCCCGGAGCCCCTCGAGAGAGCCTTTTCGGTACGCCGCCTCGATCTGCTGTAGCGCGGGCTTGCAGTCGCTCAAGACGAGGCACCTCCTGTCCGCCGCATCCTCCGCCGTTGCCATCTTACGCAGGTAAGCCAGCACCGCGTACATTTCCGCGTCTATCACCTGCCAGTCGTCCGGCAGTCTGCCGCCCCACAGCCCCTGCCCACTTACACACCCCTTCGTTTTTGCGTTTTAGTTTCATCTCATTCGTGCCTCATGTGGCTCGGGGCGGTGGGTGATGGGTGTTGTCTCCACCCGCCGCGTGTTTGCGTTCCTGAGAGACTTTTTTTATCAATATCATTTATGTCTGAGCTCTGACACTTGTGACTATCACCTCACACCACTTGAGGCGAACTGCGGGTAAATAAATATTTTTGCACGGATGAACGCGAGCTCGTGGGGTCCACGAAAGCACCGCTTGGCGGTGTCAGAACCGCCCTCTTTGACCCTGGGGGGCCGAATCTGCGCCCTCTCGGCCCCGGCGGCGGTCCCAGAGAGGGCCGGCACGCGGGCTCCGCCGACGCTCTCGCAACGCGGGTCGCGCCGCGCGCCTCCCGGACGAAGCGTGTTGGTGCGCGACGGCGATCCTCGCCTGCGGGGAGCGGAGCACACGCGTCGGGATAGCGAGGGCAGCACAAATATTGCACTCACGTCCCAGTATGGCAGCAGCCGGACGGGTTGGGTGGCGTGAGGGCAGGGTGGTGAGGATGATTCCACAGATCTCGCTGGAAATGGCCGTGTCCTTCCCGGGGGAGGCAGGCGAGCACGCACCTCGCGTCCGAGCGCGAGTCGATGAGTGGTCGCCGAGAGATCGCCGAACCACGTTTCGAGTGCGCGCGCACACAGCACAGCTGCGGGTTGTAACTCGACTGCCGATCGCGCGTGCGGGATGTAAATGCAGCTCGCTGGCGCCAGTGCACGGTGGCAGGGACTGGAGGCTCGGCCGGAGGGGAAGAGCAGTCCTCAATCGTCACGTGGAGGTCGCTGGGCTGGATCCATCGAACTGCCACACACCTGGAGCGGAGGCACATCAGGTCTTGCGGCACACTCTCCGACAGATGCATGCCTTTTGAGCAAACCCACGCGCCTCCACCGTCGCGTAGTATGCCAGCGGCACGCCGGTACGCCGACGAGTCGTGCGCGCTCGGCAGTAATCGGCGTTGAGACTGCCTAGCGCGCACATCGAGAGCGCCGAGTTGTGTTGCCGCGAGGAATCCTGCTCGAAGATGGGGTCCGAGCGGCGCCTGATCGCATGGGATGGATCAGTGGGGCTATCACGTGGGTACTAGGCCTACTCAGTCAGGAGTTGGCGAGTGTGTGGGAGATTCACGCCCGTCACTCAACGTCTGTTGAAAAACTGTTCGCTGAGCAAGCTCACGGTCGAGCGGGCTTGACGCGCGCTTCAGGATAGCAAGAGGCGTGCCCACTCCCCTGAGGAGCGTGCGGGCACGCCTGGGAATCGATGTGGAGCGACCATGGACTGGGATGACAGCCGGCGAAGCGCTGCCAAATCCATGTCGGCGTGCTGGAAGCTTCACGGCGGAGGCTGTGAAGTCGCGGCATCGAGTTCAACCTGAGCGCACGCACGCACCGTGCTGGGGAGGAGTTGGCCTGCGAGCGGCGAGCGCTCCCGAGCGCGCGGCGCCCCGTTCTGGCCATCTTGCGCTTTCCCACCACAAAATCGCCTCCATTTTGCGCGCCTCCGGTGGCAGGTCTAGCCGGGCCCGATTGATGATACTTTTGATGTTTGCGCGCCGGATCTCGACTCCGCCGTGCTGCGGTGCGTCCCAAAGCAAAACTTGTGGCAGAGGGGCCAGATTGGCCGATCTATAACGACGAGACAGCGTCTGAAGGCTATTTTGCGGCGACACCGATACGCAGTTGAGGGCCCACGGTTGTGGCTAGTGGAGGGTGCTGTACAATCCGAGGGCGTTCCCATGGCCTCACGGGCCCGGGCGACGATCGTGGCTAGAAAAATCAAAAAGTATCATCCGTGGGGGCGAGATTTTTAACTGTGTAGCTCGATTTTGACCCAGAACTACACAGAACGGCCGCCCAAATCGGCCCGGAACCGACCCGTGGGCCCGTCTGCCGCACCCAGCTCCGCCGGGAGGGGCGCGTGCCGTTCCCCGCGGGTCGGGCGGGCCACGCAGACACGGCGGGAGAGCTTCCCGTGCCCTGTGAGTGCCGTCACACCGCCTCAAATAGGTCCCAAAGTGGGGTGTTTGCCTGAAGTGTCACACACAGGTGTCGCCGAGTGATGGAGTGAAGCCGAGTTCACACGACTATCTGAAGAGAGATTGTAGCAGATAGCACCACAACAACTCTTAAGCGCCGGCGGGGCCTGCGCCCGGGCGCAACCCGGCCGTCGCTACTACGACCACGTACGAGGTACGACCAGGAGCTCCATCCACATGCTTCAGATCCACCGGGGCCCAGTGCTCTGGCATACCCGCCCCCTTAAGCGGCGCGGAGGACGACCACGTCGTCAGTCGCCGCCCGCAAACGAGCGCGCTCACCGCGCGTAAACTTGAGGCAGCCACAGCTCGCGCTCCATCCCAAAGAAGGCGGCCCTCCCGCCAGCCGCCCACCGCGACCCGGCCGAGAGCGCCACCGCGGCGGCTGTGGCGACGATGCCGGAGGCCAGCCGACCAGCTACGGCCAGTGCCGCCGCCGCCACAGCCGCAAAGAGCGCCATCTTACCCAGCGCGGCCTGCGTGCCTTCGAGCAGCGCCAGCGCGCGCTTGCAAGAGGGGCAGTGCTTGCCGTGCACGTTCCAACGGCTCACTTCCTCCTGTGTCGTGGGCAGCGAAGCCGCGGCCCCGCTGCTGGCAAAGGGACCGCCGCCGCCAACTTCGGCCAGCCACTTGCGGAAGGTCGAGACGCCCGTATCCGACGGCGTCGCGACGTCCCATGCTGCCTGCCGCCGGTCCGGATCGGCCGCCTGGTTGCGGTCCTGCCCTTGCATCACCAGTCGGTCCTGGTCGTTGAACCGCCACAGCGCACTGCGCGAGAAGAAGAATGCGTGCAGGAGGTCTGCCAGCAGCTCGCGTTTGGGCAGCCACACAGGAAGCTGCGGCAGCCCCAGCCCCGTGATCACACGCGTCTCGAAGGGCGTCGAGGGGACGAAGAAGAGCTGGAAGTTCTGCTGCTTGCCCGACGGGAGCTCGTAGTTCACATCCACGAAGCTCGGGGATCGGAAGGTTCGCGTAGCCTTCATGCCGTCATTCTTGGTCGTGTAGCCCCCGTGCGCAACGGTGAACCCCTCGTCTCCCAGCGGCTCGGCGGGGGCCGAGTAGTCGGTGAGCGGCACCATGTCTGACGCCGCGAATGTCCCCTCGTGCAGATGCGGCGCGTGGCTGGGGTCCATCGAGTTCTCCACCATGGACTCGTACGACACCGGAGGCACCGTCATCACCCAGTCCTGCGCGCCGCTCCCCAGCGCCACCGGCTCCTCGAGCAGGCTGCGGCCGAGCCCCTCCAGCCCAGCCTCTGGCCAGACCCACAGCAGCCCCGAGACCTCCCGCACTGGGTAGCTGGTAGCGCACGTCTCTGGTGCCCCGCAAAGCGAGGCTGCGGCGCCAGCTTCGGCATTGGGCACCTCGACGCAGTTGCCGGCATCGTCGAAGCGCCAGCCGTGGAAGCGGCACATCAGCCATCCTCGACGCATGCCCATCCGTCTGCGCTCTTCCATAGGACGAGGTGCCTGCCGAGGAGCGTGAACCCGTTGGGACGCACGGGGTCGGCATAGCTCACAGGCATGACGGGATACCAGTTGGCCTCCCACGAGAAGGCGGCCGAGCCCGAGGCGGTGCTTGTGGGTTCGCTGACGAGGTCTGCGGGCCCGAGTGCCGTGCGGGTCGCCAGCAGCTGTGCCCGAGGGCGCAGCACGGGCCGGATGGCGGCCGGCGTGGTCGTCACTAAGCTAGCCGACGAAGGGAGGGCCAGCAGCATTGTCTGCTGCTCGGTAGGTGGCAAGAATATGAAATGAACTCGGTTGCACGGGACGCGGCACAAACGGGGCACAAACGCCAGGCTACAAAGACGGGGAGGCACGTAGTGACGCAGGGGAGTCTAGGCGACGGCGGCGTCCTCCGACGCCGCGGCGAGCCTGAGCTCGGTCGCAATCTCTTCCGCCGCCGCGAGCTGCAGCGCGACTGACATGCGCTGGGCCTGCAGCGAAAGCCACGACCGCGTCGACCAGCTCGCCTCGTCCTCGTGCTGCCGCTTCGAGAGCTTGTTGCGCACCTTGTCCTTCATCTGGTAGAACAGCCGTTTGACCGCGTTGCACCACCCGCCGAAGGTTTCAAACAGGTACATCTGCACGTCGGTGTCCGAGCGCGAGAGGGCGTGCGCGTAGTCCGCCTTCTTGTACGCCACATAGCCGCCGCCGTCGCTCGGCCTGAAGTCGCCGTCCCCGACAGCGCCGCGCTGCTCGAGGCCGAAGACGTCCGCGCTCGTGCCGGGCTCGGTGTTGCCGAGGCCGACGAAAGCGCCTCGCTGGCCGACGTCCTCCGGGTTGGAGGAGAGCGAGTCCTTGAACTTGACGTCGCCGATGAGGCGCGAGCGCGAGCGGCCGGCGCCCGCCACCGAGACGTCGGGCCGGTAGTCGTTAGAGTAGCCGAGGTGGTCCCGCGGCTCCACCTCGACGAGCATGCCCCACACGCTCCGCATGACCTTGGCCAGGGCGGCGAGGAGGCTGTTGTGGCGGCCGCAGTGCCCGAGGCGGCCGATGTTGCTGGCCGCGTCGCCCAGTGGGTCCTGCACCTTGCCGCCGCGCGCCGAGCAGGTCGGCGCGCCCCGCGCGAGCGCCTCGTCAAGTGGTAGCCCGAGGCGCCGCTGGACGGCGATGCGCAGCGCCCACGTCGGGATACGAAAGTCGCGGCGCGAGGGGACGGCGTTGAGGAAGGCGCCCGCCTGGTACTGGCTGACGGCGATGAAGCGCACCGCCTCCCGCCTAGCCACGCCCGGTAGCTACAACGCATTCCAAAAGCCGAGCCATGCTGCATGATGAATGATCTGGGAGTACATGTAGCGACGCTGTGCGCTTTGTAGATGCTCACTGCCAGAATCGGTCGGGGAGGCCGTCGGGGTGAAATCGGAAGTGTGCGAGGCCCTCCTTGCAGTAGTCGAAGACCTGGCGGTCGTACTGCTCGTAGGTCCTCGCCACGTAGTCGTAGTCATCGAGGAGGGTGCTGTGTGCGTCCTGCAGCTCGGTGAAGTGTCTTGGAGGAGAGAGAGAGTCTCACCAAGGAATTTTTCCATCTACATATCCTAATGAAGCGATCGCGCCTGGTCGCACACACACTAAATAGCGCACTAAACTATCACTAAGTTCATTCACACGCACAAATTTAGACCCAAATGAAGATCGCGCCGCCCTGCGCTCTTTCCTGAGCTGCACTCTCGCGCATGGTCTCTTTCTCCAAATTTGCCATGCTTGCGGCCATCGCGCCGTGCGCTGGTTTCCTGGTTGCGCCTGCCGTGCAGCCGTGGCGCGGCCACGCGGCCGCGATCGCGGCGCGGATGCAGCTGGACATTGAGCGCAAGACGGGCGACAACGTCGAGCAAATCAAAGACACAAAGCGGGACAAGGTGATGACCTTCAGCTACGACATGTCGCTCGACACGGGGTACGAGAAGCCGACGTACCCTGGCACGGGTAACGGCCTCGGCGGCGAGGGCCTGCAGGACGAGTACGACGTGGTCGTGATCGGCTCGGGCATGGGCGGCCTCGCTTGCGGCGCGCTGAGTGCAGAGTACGGCTCGCGCGTGGCGGTGATCGAGTCGCACATCAAGCCGGGCGGCTCGGCGCACACCTTCACGCGCGTGCACAAGGGCGGCAAGTACTCCTTCGAGGTTGGCCCCTCCATCTTTGAGGGCCTCAACGGGCCGTCCCTGAACCCGCTGCGCACCATTCTCGACATGCTCGGGGAGGCGCCGCTCCGCACCTGGGCCCCGGGCCAGGGCCACGCACAGACGCTCTCGCGATGCCGTCCGGAGACCTCCGGAACACCGGCTTTTGGGTCCTCCGTGCCCGCCGCTCCTCTTCCCACAGCCGCCATCTTCCAGCCGCTCCCTTTTGACCGGCCCCCGCCTTAACGGGCGCGCCGTTGCCACGGCGGCGGTTGCCTTTCCGGGCGCCAACCACGGGGGCAATTACCAACCGCATTTTTCCCCTACGGGCGGCAATTCCCAACAACACGGCGGGCCTTACAAACCCCCTTGGGCGCCAACTTT
>NW_005201609.1:0-1027 GCF_000372725.1 Emiliania huxleyi CCMP1516 | reverse complement strand
GAGCCGCTCATAGACAGAGAGCGAGAGCTTGCCCTTGTACGTCCCGTGCGCAAAGAGCTCGCCCTCGCGCAGGCCAAACTTGCGGTCGAACAGCTCCTTGATTGGCGTGAGCTTGACGGCCTGCGAGATCTCCACGTCTGGCGGCACCGGAGTCTTCAGCTGCAGCTTGTTGAGCAGCGCGGCGGCGCGGCGCGCAACCACGAGCCGGCGGAGGGCCAGCGCTGCAGCCACGCCGGTTACGGCCACGCCAGCCGCGACGAGCTGCCGCTGCATGGCTGCTGTGGCCGGAGTCTCCGAGGAAGAAATCGTGGCTGCGCTGCATTTTGTGGTTTCAGGGTGAGATTCCAATCTCGGTCCTCGCTCACATTGAATACCCATTTTTTATTCACGCTCTCTTTTCAACCACGTTTCCCGATTTTTTTTGGTCAATCCTGAAACTCACCGGCCCTGCACTGAAGGAGGTTCCCAAGGGCTGCATAGTGGTTAATTCACGCCCACTTTTGGTTAGGGGGTTCCGGTATCCCTCCCTCCCTTGAGTTGTCTCTTTTCTTTCTTTTTGAAGATGATGGGGATGGTCCTCGGCGAGCACCACGGTGCTCGCGGATTCGACCATCCGCCTTCTGACTGCATCCGACGGCGGCTTCTGTGAGGACGACCTGCGCGAGTTGCGGATACACCCTGGTCCCCCAGGTGTGAACGTCACGTGTGAACAGTCTCAGTAGCCACTGTGAGTCTCCCGTGACAGCCGTAGTGTCTGTGAGTAGCGGGGGAGCGAGTAGATAGCCGAACGGGGGTTTTTCCCCGACCTCCCCGAGGTCGGCCTGCGACCTCCGAGAGGTCTTGCGCCGCTGCACCCGCCGGGTTTTGCGAGCCCGGAAACGCTGAAAAGTAGGCTAGTAAGCGGGTGTTCTGTGTGGCTTGAGTAACGATCAAAGTTCTAATACCGCCCGGAGGTGCTGTCACTCCGTAGAACGAACTAAGTAAACCTCACCGATATTGCAACAGGCCGTGGACCTCACCGGAAACC
>NW_005201610.1:0-1028 GCF_000372725.1 Emiliania huxleyi CCMP1516 | reverse complement strand
AAGCATATTAAATGAACTCGGGGGCACAAGCACAGACAGTCGAGAAGGGGGAGAGACAGCAACGACAGGATTCTTCACACTTGTAGGACAAAAAAAGGCGAATTTCCGCCCAGTCCACCCACCGTCGCACTCAACCTTTACCGCCTTGCTCGATGCCGCCGCGCAAGAAGGCCGGCGCCTCGCTCGTCGCAGTTTGATGCCTCGGACATCATGCAGCCCGTCCAGGCTCTGCGAGGCCACATGGATGCCGCCGGCTCGTCACGCAAGCGCACGCTCGAGGGAGAGGAGGTCGGCGTGTCGGGCGTGTCGAAAGAGGTGCAGCACATGGGTGGAAGACTGACTTTCTCTTCTTTTCGGAAATTTTTTTGGTGTACCTGTGACGTAAATTTCTTCTTTTCTCGTGCCAGTCCGCGCCAGTAATAAATAAATAAATACAACGGACATCCCAAGCTAGGGCTGGGTCGAGGACAGACACGTCCCCACCTTTGCAGGATTTTGCAAAAGCGAGGGGGGAGGGCGCATCGCCGCGCGGAGAGGGCTGGGCACAGGGCACAGGGGATCTCTCTCGCATAGGATACGCACTCGGCGGCACGAGGGCAAGGCTGGGCGTCCTATGTTTGTGCTCCCCCCCGGACCCCTCGCTCTCGGGCACTAACCATCTGACCACTCATCGACGGGGCTTGGCGAGCGGCCGCGCTGCGGGGCAGGGCTGGTGAGAATGGGCTCTGGCCACTCGCCCGTGCGGTTGTAACCCCGCATCTGTCGGACAGAGGCCTCGACCGCCCCTCGCGGCAAGCTCTCGAGCATCTCGAGCAGCTCGCCCGCCGCCATCGCCGCCTCGAACTGCTCCCTCATGCCGAGCGCGCCGCATACCCTGCGGACCGCCTCCGGCTAACCTTCGCCGGGGTAACGGTTTTATAACCGGAACAAATCAGCGAAGGCGGCCCCCTTTGCGGGCGGAAAATTCTGCCACGGCAAAACCCAACTGGTCGCAGGGCCCCTTCCCCGCGCGGGAAAGGGGTTTTTTG
>NW_005201611.1:0-1028 GCF_000372725.1 Emiliania huxleyi CCMP1516 | reverse complement strand
TATCGAGCGTCCACATGGTCTGTGTCGCTGTCGGACGCTGTCGACAGGACGTGAGCGACACCGGTGGCAGTGCCACCCAGGAGTGGTCGGGCGGTCTCCCGTCATGAGAGAGCCACCATGTGATCCGTATGGTGATTCTTGACAACCGCCTCAGTCAACTTTCGTCACAGTTCCCGCTCTGAGAGGAGCTGCGGGTCAGTTCGACAGCTGGAGCTGTGTCGCCGGATTGCGGCGGCCTGCCTCCGGAGGTGCCTCTGAGGTGGACATTTTTTGGTCACCGTGAGAGAACGCGTTCGAATTTTCACTCCGGAGCTTCAACTCCGCACGCGCACCGGCCAGGGCTGCAATAGTGCCAGTGAGGCGGAGGCGCGAGTCGGAAGGCCGCGACCGTCAAGTGGTCCCGTCATTTTCCTACAATCGCTGTGAACCCAGCCACGTACTACGAACTAGCAACTACGATCTACGTATACATTATCTAGTACTTTATTCGTCCAACGCGGCTCCCACTGATCATGTGGCGGGCCGTGGCGAGCCCCGCTTTCTTTGTGCACGCTCGATCGCCTCGCGCGCCTTGAAGAGACGCCGCTCGAGCTGCGTGAAGCCGTGGTGCTGCAGAAAGTCGCGCAAGTGGGGCAGCTCCGCCGGCGGCGCCGGCAGCGCGCCGCGCAGCTCCTCGGGGTCGACCCCGCCGACGGAGGCGTCGAGCTGGACCAGCTGGCGCGCGAGGCGTGCCTGTGGTGTTGGGCGACGGCTGGGGGTAGAAGGGCGGGTGTGAGGGCGGGTCGGAGGAAGCAGCGCGTCGGGCGGCGACGGCGGTGGCGTCTCGTCGCGGGCTGTGGGGGAGAGGAGGGGTGGCGAGGTGTCCTGCTCTGCGTGCGCGATGAGCGCGTCTCTCCGCTTCGACTTCTTCATCGACGGCGCGGCGGCGAGGACGGCGTCCAGCGTGCCGTGCTCGCCGAGCAGCTTTGCGGCCGTCTTTTGGCCGACTCCTGCGGAGGAGGGGCAGGGCTCTCCACGCCCCGCCTTGG
>NW_005201612.1:0-7500 GCF_000372725.1 Emiliania huxleyi CCMP1516 | reverse complement strand
CACCTGACAGCCTGACAGCCAGGGCTCAGCACTGCCAGAGTCAGCGCCATAGAGCACATTTACTTTTGGCGAGCCAACGCAGCCAAGAAATACCACACTCTCTCGCGACTAGTCGGCCAGCGCGAACTCGCTCCTGACCTCCTGTTCGCTGTGCGCAACCCTAGCCGAGCTCCATTTTTGCAGCTAGTCCCCCACCTAGCGCGTAAACTGCGGCTGGGCCTCTCGTCCCCAATCTCCCTATCTGACTGCGACCATGATGCATGATCTGGACCCTCAAAAACTCTCCCAGCGCCCCCCCTCACCCTCACAGCTGCGCCACACTCCCGTCAATCTTCGCGACAAACACGACCGTCGACTCGCGCGCAAGGAAGAGGCCGTGCTCGAGCACGCCCACCGCCTTTGTGAGCTGCTCCGCCGCCGCGGCCGGGTCAGCGAGCGGGGCCTTGAGGTCGATGTCGACGATCAGGTTGCCTGTTCACGGCCACATGTGAAGAGGCGCGCTCCACAGGTTGCTGCACCAGCGACGAGGCCACGCCATTGTCCGTCGTGAAGGGCATCAGGCTGTCGTTGGCGCCGGGCAGCCCCGCGGGCGCGCTACCCTTCCGGATCCGCGCGTTGCAGCCGGCGAGCGGCGGCAGCGCCGCTATCCGCCGCACGGTTCGCTGTGCAAAGGTGGGGGTGATCTCGACCGGGATCGGGTACGAGGTGCCCACCTACTCGGGCGAACTCGGGTGAGCTCTGGCGACGTCTGGGCCGGGTACGAGGCGCCCCACCCTGTCGCAGAGCTTGGACTCGTCCACGCACACCACCTGCTCACACCCGCAAGCGTGAAAAGAGACGCACAGCACAGCGGGACCATCTTCGCTGCGTCGGCGGACCATCTTCTTCGCCGCGTCTTGCACCAGCTTCTCGCGCAGGAGCGCACCTGCTCACAGCAGCAGAACGTGAGTGCGCCATCACCTCCTGGACGAGCCTCTCTCCGCAGCAAGGCTTCCCTTGCCGCCCTTGACGACGTTGCGGTCCCGGTCGACGGCGTCGGCCGACCCGATCGCAAGGTCGATCGAGGCGGTGCTCTCGGCCTGTGGGCGGGAGGAGGGAGGGGTGCGACGGCAGAGAGCGGACCGCCCCCCGCCATGAGGCAGAGGATTGGGCAGCCTCGAGGCAGGGGATGCCAGCCGTCTAGGAGAGCGTCTAGAAGGCGTCTAGAAAGTGCCTAGCCTTGAGGCAGGGGATGCCAAGCCGGTGCAGCTCCGCCTCGGTCTTGTCCGAGGTTGGCACCGCGCTGATGCCGGACAGCTCGCCGCTCTTGATTCGCTCGGCGAGCCGCTCGAGCACGAAGCCGACCGTCGAACCTGCGAGTCGGGGCTGGCCGGTCCTGGGCAGGGCTGGCCTAGCTCCGCCTGCGCTGCGCACGAACAACGTAGAACGCGTCTGGGGAAGAGCTGCAGGACGGTCTAGGACGCCGCGGGGAGGAGCTGAGGATAGAAGGCTCCGCTCTAGGCCGCGCCACCCGTGCCCACCCCGAGCACCATGCCAGACGTGACGAGCGTGTCCACCGCGTGCCAGCCGGCCGCCGCTGCGAGCCTGGAGCGGTGGTGCGACCGGCGCGGCGCGGCCTCGGTTTGCTGCTTGGCGAGCGGCGCAGGGGCCGCCTTGGGCTCGCCGTCTCCGGCTTCGACTCCGAAGATGTCCGGCGGCAGCTCGGCGGCGAGCGGGTACGAGGACTGCGCGCCCCGCCGCTGCACCGAGATGGACGCGACGTGGACAGCCCCGGGCAGCGCCTCCGCGAGTGGCTTGCCGCACGAGGCCATAAGGTGAGCGAGCGCGCCTGGCGCGGGCGGGTGAGGGCTGGGGGTAGCCTGGCGCGGGCTGGTGGCGTGGGCGGGGCGCTATCGTGGACGAGGCGTGGGGTTGCGTGCTGAGTACAGGCTTGCTCACCGAGGAACCCGTCCCCCGCGCCAGTCGTGTCGGCGACGCTCTCGGCGCGGAGGTGGGGCGGCACCTGCACGTGCGTCGCCGGCTGGCCAGGCAGCACGAGCATGCAGCCTACTCGCAGCAGACCCTGTGGAGAGACGCTGTCCGCAGCCGGCGGGCCAGGCAGCACGAGCACGGCGGCCTCTCCCGCCGAGCGTCATCACCACCGCGCCGGACCCCTTTGCCAGGATGGCACGCGCCGCAGCCTCGCACTCCTCGATCGTGTCGGTCGGCATGCCTGCAGGAAGGCTCCCGGAAGCGTCGCGGGGAGGGGAGGAGGAGGTGGCCACTCCTCGCTAGGGCCGTCTCGCCCGTCAGCAGCGCAGTCTCCGTCTCATTGGGGCAGACCACGTCGCACAGCGGGTACAGCTCGTCCGGCAGCGGCTCGGTCGGCGCCGGAGCCGAGTTGAAGACGGTCGTCAGGCCGGCGGCGCGACCCGCCTTGAGCGCGGCCAGCGTGGCCGGCACGGGCACCTCGAGCTGGGTGAGCAGGACGCGCGAGGCCGCAAAGGCGGGCGCCGCCGCGTCGATGTCGGCGGCGCAGAGCTCGCCGTTTGCGCCCGGCACGATGAGGATCTGGTTCTGGCCGCTCGCGGCGACCGTGATCTGCGCCACGCCGCTGGCGGCGGCGCCGGTGGTGGTGACGTGCGAGGTGTCGACGCCGAGGGAGTGAAAATTGGCGATGGAGGCCTCCCCAAGGCTGTCCGTTCCCAGCTTGGCCACCATGAACACGGAGCTGCCGAGGAGTGAGGCGGCCACCGCCTGGTTAGCACCCTTGCCGCCGAACAGCTGCTCGAACTGGGTCGCCATCAGCGTCTCGCCCGGCTCGGCAAAGCGCGGCGCGTTGGTGACGAGGTCGACGTTCGCGCTGCCGACCACCACGACGCCCATGCTTCAGCGGTCGAAGAGGGGTGGAGGGGCGGGGGGGGGGGGGGGAGGCCAAAAAACAAAAAAAGCGTTTGCGCGTGCGCGCTTATTGCTCCGGAGCAAGCCTGCTCTAGCCTCGCATGTTACTTCCTGTCGTCTGTTGCAACGCTGGACAACAACGCCGAGACAGCCAGAAAAGACAGTGGCCAGGGGCGGGGCCTTCATGCACGCTGAGCGAAAATAAAACGTTCAAAGGCAAAACACAACGCTCTGCGGTTGGTGCACCCCTCACACTGACACATTCCCCTCATCCCCTGCCCTTGGCTGAGCACATCTACCTGCGAGCTAGCATCTCCGCATTTTCTCTTCCAGTCATCCGCCCGCGCCGCGCGCCATCTCTGGGCGTCTAGTGCAGCCACTGACAGAGCTATTCCGAAGGAGTGGTCGACGCCTCGCCTAGAGTTCGGGTGGACTTGCGCACTGCTTAGCCCTGAGGGGTGTGTGTGTGTGAGGTGGTGTAATGTTGTCCCGTTTCAGGCGGCAGGTCAGGGGATTAGCCGGGAGGATTCGGCAGCTCAGCTGGGGGCTGAGCGTCTGCAGGCAGCCTTCCGCCCGCGCCGAAATTCACAGCCCTCCCGGGCCGACGGGGTGCTCCTTGGATCGGGCCCCGCTCCCCGCTTTTCCTGTACCTGGACTGTCCGGGTCAGGAGGGTGAGAGTGTTGGGTGGGCGAGGGCAGTACGTCTGCGTCCGTCTGGCGGGTGGCGATTGAGGGACAGCAAGAGGGCTGATTGGGGGGTCAATGGGCGCGCGGGCGGCGCTTCGTGGTCCTGGGCGAGCAGGGGCTTATGCACGCTGAGGGAGGGTGTAGAGGATGTAGAGTGTAGAGCGCTGTAGAGCTGTAGAGATGTAGAGCGCTCTGGAGCGCTGTAGAGCTGTAGAGCTCTACATCCGGCGCGTGACGATGCGCCTCCGTTGTAGAGCGATGTAAAAGAAAGAAAGAAAACACACAACCCAAGGGAGGGATGGGAGAACGGCACGCCGCCACCACACAGGGATTTTAAGGAGAGGAGTGTGGTGCGCTAGCCGTCGCCCACCCTGGGGAGTCTGCCTCTTCGTATCTCTTTTCGCAGTCTCTCGCCGCTTCTCGCTGCAACCTTCATGCCACCTCGCGGCCGTCCCACTCTCGTCGGTCTCTCCCTTGTCACTTCCTCCTCTGTCGCGTCGTTCTCTTCTGCCTCGTCCTGCGACGCCGCCGCCTGCCGGTCCCTTGTTCTCGCGGCTTCTTTCGCCTTGCGCAACTCCGTCCTCCTCGCGGCGTATCCTGGCCCCTCGAGTCTATCAAGCTCCCCTCGCGCAAGGACCACATTTCTAGCGATGTAGAGGCGCTTTTCAACGTGAAATCTCTACAACAAACTCTGCATCATAAGCGGCGAACGAGGCACGGTCGCTCTCCGACATGAGGCGCGTTGCATTTGCCAGTGCTGCCCTGGCCTTCTGCCTGCCCGCTCAATGGGTGGCAGGTGCCTCTGCTGCTATGGCATGCCTCACGGCTGCGACTGGCCGGCGCCTCGGCGCGTCAGCTCGGCTCGGCGTAGCGATAGTGGCCAGCGCAACTCGCCTGGACTCAACGCTCAGCCAGGAGCTCCCGCACACGCTGGCGCGAGTCATGGCGCATGCAACGCGTCTGAATGCTCGCCTCGCCTCGCGCAAATGCGACCGTCCTCGCAGCCGACAGCCCACCGCCTGCTAAAGAAGCACAGCGACGAATGCGGCACCGGCGACACATCACATGGCAGGCTGGTCATGACGCAGTTATAGGGTGTTGTGTGCCGCGTCGGAGTGACTCTCTCTCTGTGTCAGGGGATAGTCAGGGCTGTCCATCAGAGCTCCAGTAAGCTCGGAGACACCCCATTAGCGCGGGGCTCGACCTCTTTGAGCCACTGGCACTGCCTTCCCGGCGGTTTGGCTGTAGAGCCTCTACAACAAACGACTCTACAGCAAAATCGCGCTCTACAACAAAACCAGTACAACGGAGGCGCTTCGTCCCGCGGCGGATGTAGAGCTCTACAGCTCTACAGAGATTTTATGAGAGAGAACAAAGGGAGTTTTAACCTCCTCTAGTCTGACGCCGTGTGCAGAGGCTTCGTTCGGTCGATGGTGAGTGAGAGTGTGTGTTGATAAGTGCAGAGGACCGGCCCGACGAGTGCAGCGGCGCGGCGGGGTCGGTCGAAACGCGGACCCAGGACTGAGTGTGTAGCGGGGGGGGTTAGGGTGGTTCTGGGTAGGCGTGCCGTGGTGAGGCCTCAGAGGCCGGGCGCCGCGCCGACGAGGCTGGCGAGGAGAGGCCGGAGGAGCAGCGTCCACGCGTTTTGGGCAAAGGCTGCGCCGCCGAGGGCGACGACGGCGAGGACCGGCCTCGCGCCCGAGAAGCAAGTCGAGTGGGGCGTGTCGCGGCCCGCCTAAGGAGAGAGCAACGCAAGGCTCACGCGACGCTCGGACAATGCGCTGAAGAAGGCGTGGCGCGCGGCCCACCTCGCCCCAGCGCGCCACTGAGGCGCGCAGCGAGGCGTGCTGCAGCGCCGCGGGCACGAAGAAGACGATGGCGAACCCCGAGAGGCCGCAGAGCTGGAAGAGGAAGGTCGTGTCGGTGACGGCGCCGGTTAGCAGCAGCGGCGGCAGCGCGCAGAGCGCGGCGGCGACGGTGGGCGTCGCGAGCTTGGGTGGTAGAGCGTGCACGAGGTTGGCGGCCAGTACGCCGTTGAAGAGCGGGAAGGCGGCGGTCGTCGTGAGGAGCGGCAGCAGCGTCACCCAGCCCGCCACGACACGCGCCCAGAGCGGGCGCGCCGTGCCTGCGGGCGCGCCGCCCGTGAAGAGCTCAAAGTTGAGCGTCACGAGCGGGGCGGTGTCGGGTCCAAAGTAGGAGGCGGCGAGGCAGCCGAGGAGCAGGTAGAGCGCGCAGCACGCCGCCAGCGCGCCGCTGAGCGCAGCGCGCGTCGCTTCGGGCGCCGCGGCGGCGCGGCGGAGCGAGGGGACGGACTGCTGCACAATGTGCGAGAAGAGGAAGGTTGGCAGCGCGCCGCTGTAGCCCTGCAGGTCGACGAGCGGCTGGACGGAGCCGGAGTGCCTGTGGGGAGGGGGCCGGGGGGGGGGGGGGGACCATGGTCATGGGCGTGCCATCAGGCTCGGGGGAGTGCCGCGTGAGGCGGGCGTGTCGTGGACGTGTCGTGCCATGGGCGTGTCATGCGGCTGGGCGGAGGAGCGCCGGGTGCGCGGCGAGGCAAAGAGGCGCGGCGCGGAGGGGTCGGCGGCGGCGAGGGCGAGCGCAGACGCGAGCGTCGCAACCATCAGGAGGAGGGTGCCTACGGGACAGGTCCACGACGTGTCCGGGAGGTGCGAGGGAACGACTTCCGGCCAGGAGGGCGGTGCCGAGGGTGGCGACGGCAAGCTGGCCCTGCACGTGCGCGGTCGAGCCGGAGCCCCTCGCCTGCAGAGGCAGCTTGCGGACGTGTCGTGGACGCGTCCCGAGGCAGCGGGGGATCCGCCGCCCTCCCGCCTGCAGCGCGCAGAGCGGCAGCAGGACGGAGGCGCACAGGGCGAGGAGCGGGCCAGGAGAGGCGGTCGGGTCGAGGCTGGGCGGGTAGCCGAGCGAGGCGTGCGCCGTTGCAACCCAGATGGCGCAGCAGGTCCACATCGCCGCCTGCTCGCAGCGGCCGCCGTGAAGAGACGCCGTACACGGGCGGCGCAGAGGGCGCGTGTGGGTGCGCCAGGTGCAGCGAGCAGACGGCGCCGATCCAAGCTGCGCGCGACCTCCAGCCGAGGAAGAGGGTGCAGAGCTGGGCGACCTGCTCGCGCGGGCCCGAGTGGGGGCTCAGGTGAGCTCTCCTTCACAGCCGAGGCGCGTGCGGAGGGGCGCCCACCTCGAGCGCAGAGGACGTGTCTAGGACGTGTCTAGGACGTGTCTAGGAAGTGTCTAGGAAGTGCCCACCTCGAGCGCAGAGATGTCCGCAGGAGTGCTCCAGTCAGGACCCGCGCCGCACCCCTTTGCGCCGCGCGCCGCCTCGACGTCGCCCCCTCCCCCCCCTCCTCCCCCTCCTCCCCCGCCCTGCGGAAGCAGCGGCTCGAGCAGCGGGGCCGGTGCTGCACCGCCCGGCTGGTGCGAGCGGGCAGCGGGCGGCGGCGGCTGCCGGTAAGGCGAGCCGAGCGCCGACGACGCGCCGCTCGAGCAGCCGGCGCCGGGGCTGAAGGGCGGAGGGCTGTAGAGCGGCTCGCGCCGCGGCGCGAAGGGCGATCGCGCCGCCTCGCCGAAGAGGTCGCCGAGCCGAGGGATGGCCCAGTTGGTGCAGGAGTAGCCGCCAGCCCCGACTGCACCTGCCGCGCTCGCCTCCGCGCTCGCCTGCTGCACCTCCGCCTAGAGACGCGTCCCGGACATGTCCTGGGCGTGTCCTCTCGACGTGCCGCACTCGCCCGCTGCGCCTTGAGGGCTGCGGCGAGGTCGACCGAGAAGGATCCCGACCTGAGCAGAGGAGAGGCGCTGAGAGGAGACCTCGAGACCTCGAGACCTCGCAGCACGCCAGCTCCGCCGGGGAGGAGGCGGACCTGCGGAGCGGCGCGGAGGCGCCCGCCGGGTCGAGCGATGCGGCGGAGGTGGCGGGGCTGC
>NW_005201613.1:461554-468676 GCF_000372725.1 Emiliania huxleyi CCMP1516 | reverse complement strand
TGCCTCACCAAGCACGCCTCGCACACGCGCACGATGGGCGTTTGCGTCCTCCTCGCAGCGGTGCTGGCCTTGGGCTGCTCCGCCCTCACCCTCTGGCCTGCCGGTGCGCACTGCGGAGGGGGGGGGGAGGGGGGGCGGCCATCCGCTCAGCGCCTTACATGCTAACGCCTAGCCCCCCTCGTACGCGCAGGCGCGGGCGCCGCGCTCCTCGCGACCAACCTCCTGCCGGCGCCGCTCGCGGCTCTCCGCTCGGACGCCATCGTGCACGAGATGGAGACGGCCGACACGATCATGGGCGAGGCGCAGAAGGACTCGGCCGAGGGCTCCACCGCTGCGGCTGGCGCCGAGAGCCCCGTCACGTTGAAGAGCATCATGGCCGAGTTCGCGGCGTTCAAGAGCGACATGCAGAAGAAGGAGCAGGAGGTGCAGAAGAAGGACGAGGCGTTCAAGGAGGAGATGAAGAAGAAGGACGCGGCGTTGGCTGACTTCAAGGAGGAGATGAAGAAGAAGGACGAGGCGTTCAAGGAGGAGACGCAGAAGAAGGACGAGACGTTCAAGGAGGCGATGAAGAAGAAGGACGAGATGATCGCCGAGCTACTCGCCGCGCTCAAGAGCAAGACGGAGCACAAGCAGGTCCAGATGTCGGCCGGCGGCGAGGTGGTCGAGCTGGTGAGCGCCGCGGAGCTCAAGGCGGTGGAGGCGCGCGTGCAGGCTGCTGAAGAGCGCGTCGAGGAGTGCGTCGCTCAGAACGCCGCGCAAGACGCCAAGATCGGCGCGCTCCGCGACAAGCCGGCCCCGCCCAACCCGCCGGCGGCCGCGGCTCGCCCGCCGGCAGCGGCGCGGCGGCAGCTCTCCTCCGCGACTGGCGACGAGACCGAGTTCGCCATCACGGGGAGGAAAGCGACGCTCTCCTTCAACAGCCGCACGCCCGACCTGACGGCGACCCGCCTGACCGGCGAGGGAGGCGGCAAGCTGACGTGCAGCGGCGAGCTGCACGCGACGGACTTTGTCACGGCGGACGGGGAGAGTGTCACCGAGCGGATCGAAGCGCTTCGCGGAAATTTCACTGAGTTCGTCACGGAGCAGCTGAAGGACGGTGTCTCGCAGGGGCTCGCGGGCGTGAGCGAGGAGCTCGAGGCGGTTCGCAAGTTTGTGGGCATGGTGCCACCGTCGCCTCCGTCGCCTCCGTCGCCGCCGCTTGCGCCGCCTCTGGTAGCGCCGCCTCCGACCTTTCCGCCAGCGTGCGTTTGGTCGGATTGCACAGTTGAGTCCCTCAACCTCGCCGAGACCAACCCCAACCTGAAGGGCTTCCAGGGCGGCTACGTCACTGACGCACACGCCTACTACGTGCCGTACTACAACGACGCGTACAACGGCTACGCGGCGCGCGTCTCGCTCTCCGACTTCTCCTCCTCGGGCGTCGAGTACTTCAACCTCGCCGACAAAAACTCAAACCTGAAGGGCTTCCGTGGCGGCTTCGCCACCGACGCACACGCCTACTACGTGCCGTACTACAACGTTGCGTACAGCGGCTACGCGGTGCGCGTCTCGCTCTCCGACTTCTCCTCCTCGGGCGTCGAGTATCTCAACCTCGCCGACACCAACCCCAACCTGAAGGGCTTCAACGGCGGCTTTGCCACTGACGCACACGCCTACTACGTGCCGTTCAGCAACGACGGCGGGCGGAACGGCTACGCGGTGCGCGTCTCGCTCTCTGACTTCTCCTCCTCGGGCGTCGAGTACCTCAACCTCGCCGACACGAACTCCAACCTGAAGGGATTCGCTGGCGGCTTCGTCACTGACACACACGCCTACTACGTGCCTCAGTACAACGGCGCGTACAGCGGCTACGCGGTGCGCGTCTCGCTCTCCGACTTCTCCTCCTCGGGCGTCGAGTACCTCAACCTCGCCGACACGAACTCGAACCTGAAGGGATTCCGTGGCGGCTTCGCCACCGACGCACACGCCTACTACGTGCCGTCCTACAATAGCGCGCCAAACTTCCACGGATACGCGGCGCGCGTCTCGCTCTCCGACTTCTCCTCCTCGGGCGTCGAGTACCTAAACCTCGCCGACACAGACTCCAACCTGAAGGGCTTCGACGGCGGCTTCGCCACCGACGCACACGCCTACTACGTGCCGTTCAACAACGGCGCGAAGAGCGGCTACGCGGTGCGCGTCTCGCTCTCCGACTTCTCCTCCTCGGGCGTCGAGTACCTAAACCTCGCCGACACAAACTCCAACCTGAAGGGCTTCGGCGGCGGCTTCGCCACTGCCGCACACGCCTACTACGTGCCGCACCACAACGGCGCGTACAGCGGCTACGCGGCGCGCGTCTCGCTCTCCATCTAAGGAACTCAGGGGGTCGTCTGCCGCTTGTGTCCCTCCCCCCCGCCCCCATCTATTGGGAAGGCCTCTGCGCTCTGGGTCGTCCTGGGTCTCTTTCGAGGGTCTCTTGTAGTGGGTGCATTGGGTTGGGGTAGGCCTCTCTCTGCACCACGAGACAGTGGTGGACGGGAGGCGCGAACAGCGCCATCTTGGGTCTTCACGCCGACCAGTGGCTGCTCCCGTCAGTGACAAGGAAGAGGGGCTGAGTGGCCTTCTCAGCCGCCGGCCGCGCGTGCGTGACTCCGTCTACTGTTAACGAACCACGAGCCCTGGTTGCGCGTCGGCAGCAGAGAGTAAATGAGTATTCCACCGCCATACCGTTTTTATCGCGGGGATCAAGAAAGAAGCACGTCATGAAAAAGAAATTTGCGTACGTACCATCTCGGCGGGCGTTACGGATTCGAGCAATACCCAGGTCGAGGTCGATGCGCCTCTCGGTGCAGTGCTGCAGCATCGCACGCCTGTTGCGCGGGATGGAGCATCGACACTAGCCGGAATCCTGGCTGTTCCGGATGCGGGTCCGGCGGCATTTGCAGCGGCGTCTTTGCAGCTGCGAGCGCAGCGCGGTCAGAGACCGTCGGCCGGCGGTCGGCGCACGATGCCGCACAGCTGCGGCTGGAGTGGTGGCTGTGTCGGCATTGCAGAGACGCTGTCAACCACAACTCGGCCACTACCTGCAGCAGATGCGCGTCGAGCGTCAGGGAGATGACGCCATATGCAAGTCCAGCCGAGGTTGCAGCCCTCTCAGCCAACGCACAGCGCACCGCGTATGGTCGGAGACTCAAGAGTGTGCAGGGACAAGAGCAGCCTGTCGCTCTGGCTGTTGCGCAGACGCCGGGCAGCGCCGGCTACGCCAGCGCTGTTCTTGCCCAGATTGCGAGCTTTCAGCCTGGGTCGAAGCGGCTGGAGGCGATGGTGGAGACTCGTGTTTGCCTTTTTGACGGATGGCTCAGGCCTGTCGAGGCTGGTACCACGCTTGCCAGTGTGAGGGGTGTCGAGGGGTGTCGAGGGGTGTCGATGTGTGTCGATGTGTGTCGAGGGTGTCGAGGTGTCGAGCGGGTGTCGAGTGTTGTCAAGAGGCGTCTCTGAGGTGTCGAGGTGTCCAAGGTGGCAGGATGCAGTTGCAGCCCATCGACAAAACTTGGGCAGCAGTTGCAAAGCTGTTTCATCCCTTAGTTGCAGCCTCTCAGTTGCACCCTGTTGATGTAGCACAACCTGAGCACAACCAGTATACTCTCTGTGGACATTTGAGGACATCAAGTGCCGGGAGTCATTGCCACTGTGCACAAAGGTGCTGTGCAGGCGCAGCACCGCAGCAGCGTCGCCGCTGCAGCGTCGTCGCCCCTGCAGCGCCACTGGCGCACAAAGCGCAACTGACCACAGTGCTCCTTTCACAAGGCTGGTGCCATGAGTCAGTGGACATTGCCACTGCGCAAGGTGCTGTCCAGCAGCTACGGCCAGCGACGAACTGGCGTCCGCCAGACAGGTCGCCCGACGGCCCGTCCCAGTCTTGTGCGCCGACAGGTATCGGCACCCCGTTCTCATCTACCTTGGTGGCGTAGTGGGAGTGAACGATTTCCTGTCAAGATGGGCGGTATGGGCCTGACCAGTGGACATTCGTGAGGCGGCGTGGGTCGGCACGTGGGCCCTCGTCACGCGATACGCGAGCTGCACGAGCCATTCCGCGACCTCAACGTTGCCCTCGCGCCGGGAGAGCGTTTCGACGAGCTCCGGGAGGCTCACAAAAGCCTCCGTGCCAAACGCGACGACGTCGGCGCCACGTGGCGCAAGTGGGACGAGCGCACGCTGCACAAGGACGTCGTTGGACCCTTCCAGGAGACCGAGCTGGTGCGACAGCGCCGCTACCACCCGCCCAACCTAGCGCCGGCGGCGGAGCTGGCTGCTGCCTCTTTCGGAGTTCTCGTCTACCAACGAATTCTTACAGCAGGCGCAGCGACGGTACACCTCCGGCGTACACCATCGCAACTGGCTCGCCCTCGCCGAAGCTTTCGTCAGCGAGGCGTCCCAGCGGGGCGGCGCTGCAAGCCTGCCAAAGGCAGGAAGACTGGCAGGTGCAAGAACCACAAGTGCTGGCGCGAGGCGCGATCCGTTTCGTCGCAGTCAGCCAGGAGGGGGCTGGCGCCTTCCTGAATGCGATCCCCATGCGGGATGATATGAAGATGGAGACGTGGGCGATGCGCATTACAGCTCAGCGCCGCCTCGGCCTCCCGCTCGATGTTGCCTGCCAGGCGGTGGAGGCGGGCAAGAAGGCGCCCCCGAGCGGCAAGCCGCACGAAGAACTCGGCGATGCCGCAATGGTTAACCCGCGTGCAAAGCACGCTACAAGACACAAATTCCTACTCAAACGACTCGTCAAGACCCTTCGCTCGGCGTGGGGCATGCTCATCGAGATGGAGCCGATTGCACACCTCAGTTACAGTAACCCAAAACAACCTGACGTGGCGGCGGCGAACATCGGCGACGGGCATGTGCGCCTAGTTGGCGATGTTTAGGCCTTCTCAGCCGCCGGCCGCGCGTGCGTGACTCCGTCTACTGTTAACGAACCACGAGCCCTGGTTGCGCGTCGGCAGCAGAGAGTATTCCACCGCCATACCGTTTTTATCAAGAAAGAAGCGCGTCCGTAAAAGAAATTTGCGTAAAAAAGAAATGCGGGCGCGAACCCCCCCCGCTGGTTGTGCGTCCAAGATAGTCCGAGTCACGCAGGAACGGTCACGGGTCAGCACAGCGCCGCAGCGGGGGGTTCCCGGGGGAAAAGAATTTGCTCGCGTGAGAGAGATGCGGCGATCGCTCCACGAAAGCAGCTCAGCCGAGGTCAATGGCCGTCGACACCGTGCGCTGGACCGGCTCCCTCGAGAACACGGACACGTCGTCGTGGTCCGACCAGAGCCACTGGTCCGGAGAGCCGAACACCGCATCCCTGATCGAGATCTGCGGAGGCGTCACCGTCCGGGCCGCCCAGGCGCGCGCGCCTCTCGACGGGGGTCACATATGAACAGAATCTTGAGGCCACGCCCCTCGCCACCCCTCCCCGTCAGGCGAGCCGCGCGTCGGAGACTCTCTTGTGCGCGCCCGACTCCAACTGCACGTGCGGCGAGCCTCTCGGGGCGGCGGAGCCGGGCCTCGTGATCGTGCTCGAGGAGGGCGGGCTCTGCATCGGGCCCTTCTGCGAGGGCTTTCCGCCGTCCGCGCCACCGCCTCCGATCCCCCCGCCCTCGCCGCCGCCGCCGAGCCCGCCGCCTCCCCCCCTGCCGCCGCCGCTTCCGCCGCCGCCCTCCCCTCCGCCGCCCTCTCCTCCGCCGCCGTTGCCGCCCCCCCCCTCCCCGCCGCCGCCCTCCCCGCCGCCGCCCTCGCCGCCGCCGCCCTCCCCGCCGCCCTCCCCGCCGCCGCCCTCCCCGCCGCCGCCCTCCCCTCCGCCGCCCTCCCCTCCGCCGCCCTCCCCTCCGCCCCCCCCCTCACCACCGCCGCCCTCCCCGCCGCCGCCCTCGCCGCCGCCGCCCTCCCCGCCGCCCTCCCCGCCGCCGCCCTCCCCTCCTCCGCCCTCCCCTCCGCCGAGTCCGCCAGCCCCGCCCTCTCCTCCGCCGTCGGCGCCGCTGCCGCCGCTCCTCCCCTCGAGCACCCTCGTCGAGAGTGTGGAGCAGCTGCGCAGCCTCGTCGCCGCCGCCACGCCCGGCACGCCCCTGCTGCTGCAGCTGCAGCGCAACGTCCACTTCTCCCTCGGCGGCGAGGAGCTCGAGTGCACGGAAGACGTCACCCTCTCGATCCGGAGCAGCCCCGACGCGAGCGCCACCCTCGACGCGGGCGGCCGCTCGCGCCACTTCCTCGTCTCAAACGGCTGCCACCTCACGCTGGAGGGCGACATCACCCTCGTCAACGGCCGCGCGGAGAGGGGTGAGGGCAAACAGCCGGCACCACCTCGATGGCGCCACGGCGGCTCCCTCCTGATCGACGGCGCCACGGCGGTCCTCCGCGGCGTCACCATCCGCAACTCCTTCGCCGACGGGGACGGCGGCGGCATCGCCTCTCGGGATGGCAGCCGGCTCGACCTCAAGGGGGTGACGGTCTCGCGCTGCGAGGCGGGGAAGAGCGGCGGCGGGCTCTTTGCCGAGCAGTCGGAGAGACTCCAGATCAGCGACTCCGTCTTTGAGCTCAACAAGGCTGACAAGGGCGGCGCCGCGATCGAGTACGCCTCCGAGAACGCAGACAGCGTCGGCGCCACCATCGTCGCCACGAGCTTCAAGGGCAATGTCGGCAAGACGACCGTCAGCGCCAAGGCGCGCATCACTTGGATCTGCGAGCGAGGGCAGTACATGCCGCGCACGAGCGGCGACGGCGCGGAGGCCTTCACCGGCGACCTCAAGTGCTTCGACTGCGCCGCCGGCTTCTTCGGGAACGAGACCGACCTGAGCAGCCCCACCTGCAGCGGGCAGTGCCCTGAAGGCAACTTCTGCGAGCAGGGGACGGCAGACCCGACGCCGTGCCCCGCAGGGACGCGCATGCCGGCGCGCGGGGCGGCGAGCAGCGACAGCTGCATCCCGTGCGCCCCGGGGCAGTTCCAGGTGCACCCGCCACCATCCCGGTCGGTCTCTGTTTGGAAGAAGTAGGGTGTTGCAGTTGAAGTCCTTCCACTTAGCTCTCTACACCTTATTTCTGAAACGGAAACGCAGTACATGCCGTCCTATCCGCTCCCGTACGACGGTTGCGCACACACCCCAA
>NW_005201613.1:453603-461454 GCF_000372725.1 Emiliania huxleyi CCMP1516 | reverse complement strand
GAGGGAGCCGCCACGAGCATGGTCTGGGAGCCCTGCCCCGCGGGCAGCTTCAGCCCGACCAGCGGCTCCGCTTCGAGCGCCTCGTGCGAGCCTTGCCCCGCCGGCACGGCGAGCGCGGCGCCGGGCGCGGTCAGCCACAAGACGTGCGAGCCTTGTGAGCCCGGCCATTTCGCCGCCACGCCCGGCCTCTCCAAGTGCGAGCGCTGTGAGCCCGGCACCACCTCTGGCGTCGGCAGCAGCGCCTGCAGCGAGTGTGCTGCAGGCACGTACGCCGCCAACCCCGGCCAGGGCCAGTGCGTCCCTTGCCCTCACCCCCTCAGTGGTGAGCGCGGCGCCGTCACCTGCTCCGTCTGCCAGAAGGACTTCTACCTGCTCAAGAGCGCCGACCCGGCCGAGATCTTCTCCTCCCCGACCGACTACTGCAAGCCATGCCCGCCAAACGCCGAGTGCTCGGACGACACCTCTCTCGCGACCCTCGGCGTCCCAGCCGGCTACTGGCGCGCCAGCCCCTCCTCCGCCGTGCTGACGGCGTGCCGCGACTTCGGGGGCGACAGGGCCGGCGAGGCGCGGTGCGCCGGCAACGAGCGCGGAGCCAAGCAGGCGTCTCGCCGTTTGGAGGCGGCGGGCTCGGACGAGTACTGCGCTTCGGACTTCACCGGCCCCGAGTGCGAGCTCTGCGCCGCGGAGAATCAGTACCTCGTCGACGGCGACGAGTGCAAAGAGTGCGGAGCGCGCGGCGCCGCTGCGGGTCGCATCGCGGGCCTCGTCCTCGGCCTCTGCGTCGCGTGCGGCCTGGCGGCGTGGGCCTACAGCATGACGGACTGGCGGGAGAAACGCTTCATCGGCCCAATCCTTCGCTTTGCAGACCGCTCCGTCAAGTACTACGTCGAGGGCGGAATGACGGCCAAGGTCAAGATCCTGTTTGGCTTCTACCAGATCAGCACCGTCTTGTCGTCCACCTACTCGGCGCGGCTGCCGGACAAGTACACGGGCTGGACCGACAAGCTGGCCAGCGCGATCTCCATCGACTGGTCGGGCTTCTTCTTGCCGGAGCAGTGCCTCGGCTATGGTACGCGGCTCGTCGTCAGCGCTCTCTCCCCCGTCGTCCTCATCGCCCTGCTCATGGGAACGGGAATCGCGCTGCGGCTCCGCCGCTGGCGTGCCGCGTCACCGCGCCCAAAGCTGTGGGCAGAGGCGGCCCTCGGCCTCCTCGACCTCACGCCGGCCGGCTTGGTGCTCATTTTCTGCTTCGTGCCCTCCATTAGCGCCTCCATCTTCCGCTCGTGGTCGTGCCAGGCGCCTCAAAGTGATGACTGCCGTTGCTCACGCCGCCCCTCAGGCAATGTGCTGCTGATAGGCCTACACCATCTCTCCGCCGAACGAGCCCCTGGAGCAGGTCTCCTACATGCGGCAGGACGCGAGCGTCGAGTGCGGCACCGAGAAGCACGACGGCATCACCGCCCTGGCCCTCGGCTTCATCGTCCTCTGGCCGGTCGGCTCGCTGGTCCTTTTCACGTCGCTCCTCGCCGCCTGCTACAAGCCGCTGCAGGCCAAGTCGCCGAATGCTCTGACGCGGGCCACCGCCTTCCTCCACCGGGAGTACGAGAAGACTTGGTACTGGTGGGAGGCGGTCGAGCTGGCGCGCAAGCTCGTGCTCACGGGCTTCGTGCTGCTGATCCCGGAGAAGAACGCATTCCTTCGCCTCGTGGTGGCGACCCTGATCTGCTCGTGCTACGCCGTCGTGCTCGCCGTCGTGCGGCCGTACAAGCGGGTCGAGGACGACGTGCTAGCCGTCGCCACGAGCCTCGTCCTCCTCCTCCTCTTCCTCGGCACCAACTGGACCACCATCTTCCTCGGCATCGAGGAGCGGTACCAGGGAGCCGACCCCGCCGATGTCCTCGGCTTCGGAAAGCTCAATGCCATCGTGGACACGATGATCGTGCTCGTTGCTGTTGCGCTCGTCTTCTTCTTAATCGGCGCCGTCGTCGCCGCCCGCCGCGTCGCCAAGGTCCCCACGATCCGCCTCGTCTCGACCAAGCAGCCCCCCGAGATAAGCATCGGGACTGGCCTCACGTGGCACCTCTTCCTCTCTCACATCTGGTGCGTCGCGCAGCTAGGAGGATGATCAAGCCAGGCCGCATCCAACTCCAACCCCCTAACCATGCAGGTCGACCGGTCAAGACGCCGTCGGAAACATCAAGAGTGAGCTCCAGCTGCTGGTGCCGGGCCTCAAGATCTTTCTCGACGCGCGCACAGGCTCAGCCGCGCTGCTCCAGCTACACACAGCCCTTCTGACGCACCGCGGAGTGCGCACAGGTAGATGATCTCAAGGATATTGGGTCGCTGGAGGAGTACATCCAGCACTCGCAGGTCATCCTCTTCTTCCTCTCGTGTGGCTACTTCCGCTCCAAGGCGCGCTCTCGCCGCCCTGTCCCGCGCTCGGGATCGTCTGGCTCTCAACGCACCCGAGTCTGCTGCGCCCCTCGACACTCCCCACGGCTCACCGCCCGCCTGCTTGCGTGCCACCAGAACTGCCTCCGCGAGATCCGCTCGTCGCTCGAGCAGAGCAAGCCGATCGTCCTCGTCCAAGAGGCGGACCCTGCAAAGGGCGGCGCGACGCTGCAGGCGCTGCGCGGCGAATGCCCCGAGGACCTGCAGCCGGACATCTTTGAAAAGGGCTGGACGCACACCATCTACATGCGAGTTGTGGAGTTCCAGCGCGTCTCGCTCAAGACAATCGTCGAGGCGCTGCGGGGCACAGCCGCAGCCCTCTCGCCCCTCCCGAGACCTCAGCCCCGGCACCCTTGAACCACAGGCGGTGCTCCTCTGCTCGCCCAACTACCTGAACCAGACCTCCCTCCCGCTCTGCGTGCCGGGCGAGCCCGAGAGCGAGTTGCTCGCCTTTGCCAAGGAGACCATGCTCTGGGCCTCGCCGGCCAACGCGGGCGCCCTGGAGCTGGCCAACAAGATCGCCGCCGCCTTTGCCGGTCTCACGATCTCCACCGCCGATGCTCGGCCGGCCACCGCGACCCACATGCTGCTCTACCTCAACGAGGACAGCTTCAGCGACGCGCGGCTGGCCGACCAGGTCCAGCAGGCGCGCAAAGACAAGCTGAAGATCGTCATGGCGCACGAGAACGACCCGGACCTCGGCGGCTGCGAGTTTGGCAGAATGTTCGAAGTCACGCCGCAGGAGCGAATGCCTCACAGTGACGCCCGTCCCGAGCCTCCCCTCCCCCCACACGCCTCCTCCAAACGCCGCAGGAGCTCATCGCCGACGGGCTCTACAAGACCCTGGCACGCTCGTGCTTCCCGGGTTGCCACAACCCGGCGCGCGCTTTGTCTCTCCCACATCTCGCCTTGCGCACTGGCGGGACTCACCAGCCAGGGCGTTCCGTTCCGCAGGTGTCGCTCGCGCTTCTGGCAAAGGACCTCGGCGCGACTCCCGCTCAGTCGGGCAGCGTCGCAAGGATGAGCCGCCTCTCGGGCAGCATCGCCAAGCGTGGCAGCCGGCTCGTTCCCACGATCAGCCGCCGCAGCTCTGCGAAGACAACCACCGCGGGCGACGGCTCTGGAGGCGAGGCGACGGTCTCGGTGGTCTCGGAGGAGTCCGCGGTCTCGGTGCAGGCGGCGCAGGAGCATGTCTAACTCTTCGGCGGCCGCACTCACGGCAGACGCCACAGCACACAGACGCCATCTTAAGCAATTCACATGAGCAGGCACAGCGACCCGCCGGGGAGGAGGGGCGGGAGGCGTTTGCCGCGTCGGCGACCCACATGGGTCTGGGTCCATATCCGCCGCGCGCTCTCGCAGTGATGGGAGCTTTCGCGCAGCGGTGTGCTGCGCGGCCAGCCTTTCTCTGGAGCGGCGAGGCGTAGTTTTGGGGGGGGGGGGGTATAGGGCCGGGGATGCACAGCTGAGGCTCCGTCGCCGTACTCGCGTGCTTACTCCGTGTCCCGTGCGTCGTTGCCTTTCCTTGAGCGGTGCTACTGGCCAGGTGGGGGCTAGTTGCAAATACGGGTGCTGTCAACATGATGAATTTTGATGGTTTTTATTGATTATTATATTGTGTCCGTGTTCCCGCGCTCCCTTAGGCCTGACTAGGGGGTGCACAGCGCCCCAAAATCCACCAGTGTGGGATTTCGCGCAATCGCTTGACTCTGAAAAGCTCGCCTATCCCTGCGGTGAGCGCTGTGGTCGCCGCAGACTGGCTCCGACTTGACGGGGGCATGGAGACGTGATGCCTCCATGCCCCCGTCGAGTCAAAATCGACATGCGAGGCGATCTTTGGCCCGCCAGAGGGATAGGCGGCGTTTCTGGCGACAACAGCGCTGCGACCGCGAAGTGGCGGTGGACATGCTCCCATGTTGCCGACGCGGCGCCGGAGTGGCCGGTGCTGCTCGCCGCGACCACGACGGCTACTCTGATACTCCGGGCCGACCCGTCCTACCCGACGGTGGCACTCTTCCACGTCTCGCTCACGCTGAGAAAAATTCTGAAACGCCGTGCAGCAGAGTCACCGACGAGTCGGTCCGGGTGACTCCTCGCGTCCCGTACCGTTCTCACACATCCATAAACTCACTTTGGCCCCACTGAAGCGATGCCTCAATCCTGAATCCTCAGATTTTAGATTAGGGACGCTGCGCACCCCCTAGCCTGACCCTGAGGCCATGGCTGGTGCTACTAGTATGGGGGGCTACCTGGCTACCGCGAGAGCGACCCAGCTCGTCGACATCGTCCGATGATGGTGCCTCAAAGTCAGCCTTCGGAGGCTATCGTGGCGTCGAGCCGGCGGTGGCCGTGACATGTGGTTCCACCACCCCTCGTAGGCTTTGCCTCTGATCGCCACCGTTCCCAGGCTGCCTAATGGGATGGAAAGGAAGGCTCGGCGAGCGTATAGAAGCGTGCTCGACCTCGTCGTGGCAGCCTGCACGGCAGCGCTGGCAGGCGCGATGAGCGTCGTGCCACCTGACCCGAGAGACGGGTCGCAGTCGTCGCACCGATCGCGTCGAGAGACCGTGTCCTGATGTGCTCTGCACGGGTGAGTCACGTCGGAGTCAAAGGAGCGGCGTGTGACCTGTCAGCGCTTGATCTCCGATCTCAGCGACGTCGAGTCGCCTTCGGTGGCGACAGCTAGGATGCATCTCCTCCGTCGTTTTTCGCGCGATGGCCCTGAGAAGCTGGGGCGGTGCACGCAGGCGGACCTTGTGTGTGCACGGAACGCTTAAAAAGCAACCCTTTTCCTGGCTCACAAGCTAAAGATGTTCACGGGCCCGCACAGGGAGGTACAGTTGCAGCTCGGACGGCTTGCTCGGGTCGAATGACCGCTCGGGGTCGATGACGCCCCACACAAACTCGGCGAGGCGCCACAGCGCCCGGAGAGGAGGGGCACCTGCCGGCCGATCAGCGCGGCTTCGAGACGGCCGCAGCTGCCACAAGCGGGGTCGGCCTGCCACCGGACACGTCAACGACGCGTCCACCGCTAGCCCGCAGGCGCAGCTCCACACGCGCCACTGGGTCCTCAGGCAGGCCGACGGCGGCGCGGACCAGGCGCGCGGCAAGGGGGGGCGGTCGGCCACGAGTTTAGAGCCCCTTCCTCGAAGACGCGCCCTCCTCTCCCACAGGTGCACGGCAAGGGACACAAGGGTGTGTGGTCGGCTACTTCCCGCTGCTGCGCGAGGGCGGCTGGCGCGGCAAGCAGCGCCACTCCGGACGCGCGCGGGACACGTCCGGGACACGTCCGGGGCGCGTCACCACAGGCGCGACGACAAGCAGCGCCACTCGGGCCGCATCGGGCAGGGCGAGTGGTGCGAGGGCGTGTTTGTGTACCAGAGCCTCAGCGGGCGCGGCTCGAGCATCTCCTTCGAAGGGTCGATCGACTTTGTGCCCGGCTCGCTCGAGGCGCCCACCGGCGAGGAGTTCGCCGTCGCCGTGCCGCGTTTCCCCCTCCTCGTCGGCGCGGACGAGTACCTCTTCTGAGGGGTGCGCCTCTTCTGAGGCGCCGCGCCTCTCCGTCGGGGCTGGTCTCGGGTCATCTCGGATGATCTCGGGGCATCGGGCGCGCCGTTGGCCTGTACGCCATATTCTCGAATATCTTAATCTTTGAGAATATAGAGGGCCGAGCGCACTTTCGTATTCGAGAATATTCTCGAGAATATAGACGGCCCCTCCTTTCAGCGGCGAATATGAGGGCTCAGGGCGCCCGCTTTTCTTTTTATTGCGGCGTCTTCTAGTCTCCCTATCGCCCGGCTCGAGGCTGCTCTTTCGCTGTTCGCTTCGGCCTCGCTGCGCTCGGCCTCGACTCCATGCTGCTCTTCGCGCTGCGCCACGCCGGGCGGCTCGCGCCGGCGCGCATCGGCGCGCCAGGCCGCATCGCGCGGTCGCTCTTCAAGGTGAGCGCAGCGGCAAGCGCTGCGGGCGCAGCTCACGCCTTCGGCTTTGCACACTGCGCTCCTGCCGACGAGGCAGCCGAGCTCAATCGGCTGTTTTCCGCGACGGCTATATCCCGAGGGACCTTTGGCTGGCCGAGCTGGCCAAGCTCCCCGCGGCGCAGGCCGCTGAGGCAGCGGCGCCGGCCGCTGAGCATGATGTCATGGAGGAGGACGAGGGCGACGTCGAGGAGGATATGACGCCGCCCCCGCCCGACGCCGTCGCCTCGCCCGACGCCGCCGCCTCGCTCGATGCCGCCGCCTCGCCGTCCGCCTCGCTCGACGCCGCCGCCTCGCCCGCCTCGCCCGCCGCCGCCTCGCCCGACGCCGCCGCCTCGCCCGCCGCCGCCGACGCCGCCGCCTCGCCCGCCGCCGCCGCCTCGCCGTCCGCCTCGTCCGCCTCGCCCGCCTCGCCCGCCGCCGCCGCCTCGCGGGTCTCACGTGATGCCATCGGGTGGGGAGATGTGGACGAGGACGATGTCAAGAGCATGTTTGGCGAGCAGCAGATGTCCGCGCTGGCCGACTACATCCGCGCGGCGCTGATGCTCAAGTTCAACCAGCGCACAGTAGGCTGAGTGTAGCTGAGTGCCGCCAACGCCGCGCCTTTGGCGCTGCAGAGCTCGCTCGCCTGCTCGCCGCTCGCGCTCATTGGGGCTCGTCGCTCGCCGCTCGCGTGTACGTCTGTACGAGTGTACGTCCCTGTTACGTGTTACCCTGTAGCGTAGTGAAATGAGAGGTGTTTCGAGAATATTCTCGAGAATATAGGGGGCCCAGAAAGAATATGATGCAAAGAATATAGATAGCCTATGCAGAGAAAAGCGCGTACAGGCCAAGGCGCGCGCCGCGCCTGAAGCCGGCCGAGGTAGGAGGGTAGGGAGGGGGCACGGATGGGGGGAGGGGGCTTTAGAGCGGGCTTTGCCGCGCGGCCGGGAGGCACGCTGCCGCGCCCTTGGGCTTAGTTTGAGCCTGCGGCGACCCTAGAGGCATGGAGATTGCGGTGGGGTGCGAGAGTTTTTCCGCGCGCGGGCACGACCGAGGTGCCACTGCGTCATCAGTAAAGAAAGAAAAGATAATTTTACAACGCAAGCTCTCGCCTCGTACGATTTACTTAGGAGCCGTGAAAAAAGAAACAACGGGGCCTGAGCTCGGCCGAGGCTCCACAGCGGAGGCTCCACAGCCCCCCCCCCGGAGAAGGGGATCCTTTCATGGCGACACCGATCAGCAGCGCGACCCGCACGGCGAGCAGCAAGGAGGAGTACGCGTCGCTCCCGCGCGACGACGTCAAGCCCGTCCCGCCCTCGCGCCGGACGTTCATCAAGGCTTCCGCCAAGCCGGTCGCAAGCTGCGAACCCTGGCCCTGCCCTCCTCCCCGCCGCCTCCCAGCCCCGCCCCCACTCCGGTCGCCCCCCCCCCCTCCCACCCC
>NW_005201613.1:447695-451290 GCF_000372725.1 Emiliania huxleyi CCMP1516 | reverse complement strand
CGCCGACACGAACTCCAACCTGAAGGGATTCGCTGGCGGC
The DNA here is from genome assembly GCF_000372725.1 of Emiliania huxleyi CCMP1516. NCBI lineage: Eukaryota > Haptophyta > Isochrysidales > Noelaerhabdaceae > Emiliania > Emiliania huxleyi. The sequence continues at coordinate 451,250 of NW_005201613.1, read as the reverse complement.
TTCGTCACTGGACACACACGCCTACTACGTGCCTCAGTACAACGGCGCGTACAGCGGCTACGCGGTGCGCGTCTCGCTCTCCGACTTCTCCTCCTCGGGCGTCGAGTACCTCAACCTCGCCGACACGAACTCGAACCTGAAGGGATTCCGTGGCGGCTTCGCCACCGACGCACACGCCTACTACGTGCCGTCCTACAATAGCGCGCCAAACTTCCACGGATACGCGGCGCGCGTCTCGCTCTCCGACTTCTCCTCCTCGGGCGTCGAGTACCTAAACCTCGCCGACACAGACTCCAACCTGAAGGGCTTCGACGGCGGCTTCGCCACCGACGCACACGCCTACTACGTGCCGTTCAACAACGGCGCGAAGAGCGGCTACGCGGTGCGCGTCTCGCTCTCCGACTTCTCCTCCTCGGGCGTCGAGTACCTAAACCTCGCCGACACAAACTCCAACCTGAAGGGCTTCGGCGGCGGCTTCGCCACTGCCGCACACGCCTACTACGTGCCGCACCACAACGGCGCGTACAGCGGCTACGCGGCGCGCGTCTCGCTCTCCATCTAAGGAACTCAGGGGGTCGTCTGCCGCTTGTGTCCCTCCCCCCCGCCCCCATCTATTGGGAAGGCCTCTGCGCTCTGGGTCGTCCTGGGTCTCTTTCGAGGGTCTCTTGTAGTGGGTGCATTGGGTTGGGGTAGGCCTCTCTCTGCACCACGAGACAGTGGTGGACGGGAGGCGCGAACAGCGCCATCTTGGGTCTTCACGCCGACCAGTGGCTGCTCCCGTCAGTGACAAGGAAGAGGGGCTGAGTGGCCTTCTCAGCCGCCGGCCGCGCGTGCGTGACTCCGTCTACTGTTAACGAACCACGAGCCCTGGTTGCGCGTCGGCAGCAGAGAGTAAATGAGTATTCCACCGCCATACCGTTTTTATCGCGGGGATCAAGAAAGAAGCACGTCATGAAAAAGAAATTTGCGTACGTACCATCTCGGCGGGCGTTACGGATTCGAGCAATACCCAGGTCGAGGTCGATGCGCCTCTCGGTGCAGTGCTGCAGCATCGCACGCCTGTTGCGCGGGATGGAGCATCGACACTAGCCGGAATCCTGGCTGTTCCGGATGCGGGTCCGGCGGCATTTGCAGCGGCGTCTTTGCAGCTGCGAGCGCAGCGCGGTCAGAGACCGTCGGCCGGCGGTCGGCGCACGATGCCGCACAGCTGCGGCTGGAGTGGTGGCTGTGTCGGCATTGCAGAGACGCTGTCAACCACAACTCGGCCACTACCTGCAGCAGATGCGCGTCGAGCGTCAGGGAGATGACGCCATATGCAAGTCCAGCCGAGGTTGCAGCCCTCTCAGCCAACGCACAGCGCACCGCGTATGGTCGGAGACTCAAGAGTGTGCAGGGACAAGAGCAGCCTGTCGCTCTGGCTGTTGCGCAGACGCCGGGCAGCGCCGGCTACGCCAGCGCTGTTCTTGCCCAGATTGCGAGCTTTCAGCCTGGGTCGAAGCGGCTGGAGGCGATGGTGGAGACTCGTGTTTGCCTTTTTGACGGATGGCTCAGGCCTGTCGAGGCTGGTACCACGCTTGCCAGTGTGAGGGGTGTCGAGGGGTGTCGAGGGGTGTCGATGTGTGTCGATGTGTGTCGAGGGTGTCGAGGTGTCGAGCGGGTGTCGAGTGTTGTCAAGAGGCGTCTCTGAGGTGTCGAGGTGTCCAAGGTGGCAGGATGCAGTTGCAGCCCATCGACAAAACTTGGGCAGCAGTTGCAAAGCTGTTTCATCCCTTAGTTGCAGCCTCTCAGTTGCACCCTGTTGATGTAGCACAACCTGAGCACAACCAGTATACTCTCTGTGGACATTTGAGGACATCAAGTGCCGGGAGTCATTGCCACTGTGCACAAAGGTGCTGTGCAGGCGCAGCACCGCAGCAGCGTCGCCGCTGCAGCGTCGTCGCCCCTGCAGCGCCACTGGCGCACAAAGCGCAACTGACCACAGTGCTCCTTTCACAAGGCTGGTGCCATGAGTCAGTGGACATTGCCACTGCGCAAGGTGCTGTCCAGCAGCTACGGCCAGCGACGAACTGGCGTCCGCCAGACAGGTCGCCCGACGGCCCGTCCCAGTCTTGTGCGCCGACAGGTATCGGCACCCCGTTCTCATCTACCTTGGTGGCGTAGTGGGAGTGAACGATTTCCTGTCAAGATGGGCGGTATGGGCCTGACCAGTGGACATTCGTGAGGCGGCGTGGGTCGGCACGTGGGCCCTCGTCACGCGATACGCGAGCTGCACGAGCCATTCCGCGACCTCAACGTTGCCCTCGCGCCGGGAGAGCGTTTCGACGAGCTCCGGGAGGCTCACAAAAGCCTCCGTGCCAAACGCGACGACGTCGGCGCCACGTGGCGCAAGTGGGACGAGCGCACGCTGCACAAGGACGTCGTTGGACCCTTCCAGGAGACCGAGCTGGTGCGACAGCGCCGCTACCACCCGCCCAACCTAGCGCCGGCGGCGGAGCTGGCTGCTGCCTCTTTCGGAGTTCTCGTCTACCAACGAATTCTTACAGCAGGCGCAGCGACGGTACACCTCCGGCGTACACCATCGCAACTGGCTCGCCCTCGCCGAAGCTTTCGTCAGCGAGGCGTCCCAGCGGGGCGGCGCTGCAAGCCTGCCAAAGGCAGGAAGACTGGCAGGTGCAAGAACCACAAGTGCTGGCGCGAGGCGCGATCCGTTTCGTCGCAGTCAGCCAGGAGGGGGCTGGCGCCTTCCTGAATGCGATCCCCATGCGGGATGATATGAAGATGGAGACGTGGGCGATGCGCATTACAGCTCAGCGCCGCCTCGGCCTCCCGCTCGATGTTGCCTGCCAGGCGGTGGAGGCGGGCAAGAAGGCGCCCCCGAGCGGCAAGCCGCACGAAGAACTCGGCGATGCCGCAATGGTTAACCCGCGTGCAAAGCACGCTACAAGACACAAATTCCTACTCAAACGACTCGTCAAGACCCTTCGCTCGGCGTGGGGCATGCTCATCGAGATGGAGCCGATTGCACACCTCAGTTACAGTAACCCAAAACAACCTGACGTGGCGGCGGCGAACATCGGCGACGGGCATGTGCGCCTAGTTGGCGATGTTTAGGCCTTCTCAGCCGCCGGCCGCGCGTGCGTGACTCCGTCTACTGTTAACGAACCACGAGCCCTGGTTGCGCGTCGGCAGCAGAGAGTATTCCACCGCCATACCGTTTTTATCAAGAAAGAAGCGCGTCCGTAAAAGAAATTTGCGTAAAAAAGAAATGCGGGCGCGAACCCCCCCCGCTGGTTGTGCGTCCAAGATAGTCCGAGTCACGCAGGAACGGTCACGGGTCAGCACAGCGCCGCAGCGGGGGGTTCCCGGGGGAAAAGAATTTGCTCGCGTGAGAGAGATGCGGCGATCGCTCCACGAAAGCAGCTCAGCCGAGGTCAATGGCCGTCGACACCGTGCGCTGGACCGGCTCCCTCGAGAACACGGACACGTCGTCGTGGTCCGACCAGAGCCACTGGTCCGGAGAGCCGAACACCGCATCCCTGATCGAGATCTGCGGAG
>NW_005201613.1:429268-430671 GCF_000372725.1 Emiliania huxleyi CCMP1516 | reverse complement strand
ATATGACTGGCAGTACACTTGCTGCTTCGACTTTGACCGGCCACCGTCGCTGCCGCCAGTCCCGCCCTACCCGCCAGCCCTGGCCCCCGCTCCGCCGCCGGCGTCGCCACCGTCTCCCTGCGTCCACGACGACAGCAAGTGCTCGAGCGACGGCGACGACTGCTGGGCGGACCCGAACATGGAGGCGCAGACCTGCAGCGACGGCTACACCGCCAGCCCTCACCCCGACGAGCCTCGGAGCGACGGCCGCTACACCTGCTACCCGCCTCACTGCCGCTGCGACGCGTCCAAGTGCTCGAGCGGCTTTGACGACTGCTGGACGACTGCTGGCACGCCAGACGATGAGGAACAGACGTGCCGCGACGGCTACTTGCCGATCGCGACCAATGACTGGGGGCTGTACACCTGCTGCTTCGACTTCGACCAGCCGCCGTCGCTCCCGCCGCTGCCGCCGTTCCCGCCAGGCCTGGCCCCCTCTCCGCCACCATCGCCCCCGCCGTCTCCCTGCGTCCACGACGACAGCAAGTGCTCGAGCGGCGGCGACGACTGCTGGGCGGACCCGAACATGGAGGCGCAGACCTGCAGCGACGGCTACACCGCCAGCCCTCACCCCGACGACCCTCGGAACGAAGGTCGCTACACGTGCTACCCGCCTCACTGCCGCTGCGACGCGTCCAAGTGCTCGAGCTACGGCAACGACTGCTACGCGGACGGCACGCCAGACGGTGAGGCGCAGACGTGCCGCGACGGCTACTTGCCGATTGCGATCCGCGACTGGCAGTACACCTGCTGCTTCGACTTTGATCAGCCGCCGTCGCTGCCGCCGCTCCCGCCGTTCCCGCCTGGCCAGGCCCCCGCTCCGCCACCATCGCCCCCGCCGTCTCCCTGCGTCCACGACGACAGCAAGTGCTCGAGCGGCGGCGACGACTGCTGGGCGGACCCGAACATGGAGGCGCAGACCTGCAGCGACGGCTACACCGCCAGCCCTCACCCGGACGAGCCTCGGAACGAAGGTCGCTACACGTGCTACCCGCCTCACTGCCGCTGCGACGCGTCCAAGTGCTCGAGCCGCGACGGCGACGACTGCTACGCGGACCTGAGGTACGAGGCGCAGACGTGCCGCGACGGCTACTTGCCGGTCGCGATCCGCGACTCGCAGTACACCTGCTGCTTCGACTTTGACCAGCCGCCGTCGCTGCCGCCGCCGCCGCCGCTGCCGCCGTTCCCGCCAGGCCAGGCCCCCGCTCCGCCCCCTCCTGAGTGTGCTGCTCGCGGCTACGAGTATGTCGGGTGCAACTGCGACCCGGCTTCTGAATGCTCGCCGTGAGGCTCGAGCTCAGGCGGCGACTGCTGCGGGGACGACGGCGGCTACTGCGGCAGCGAGTGGGTCTCGACGGACGCAT
>NW_005201613.1:417897-429168 GCF_000372725.1 Emiliania huxleyi CCMP1516 | reverse complement strand
TGCTCCCCTCCTTGGGCATTTTGTCGCGCGAAGCGAACTACGAGTACGTGGTTGCCGTCATTACGACCGATCTTGTGGAGTCGCGCACGGCCCGCAGTGGTGCGACTGACGGCAATGACGGCGTGACTACGACCAACGCGACTCTCCTGAGGGAGGCCAGCGGCCGTTCAGGACGATTTTTCCTCCAATCCTCCGATGACGAGAGCCCCTGGGGGATCGTCTCTTCTCTCGTAGAGGCGAGCGGCAGCCTCCTCGATAGTATAGCCGTCCAGCCGCCCTCGCCGCCGCCGCCGTCGCTGCCGCCAGTCCCGCCCTACCCGCCAGCCCAGGCCCCCGCTCCGCCACCATCGCCCCCTCCGACTCCCTGCGTCCACGACGACAGCAAGTGCTCGAGCAGCGGCAACGACTGCTACACCTACAGCGAGTCTGAGGCGCAGACCTGCAGCGACGGCTACACCGCCAGCCCTCACCCCGACGACCCTCGGAGCGACGGCCGCTACACGTGCTACCCGCCTCACTGCCGCTGTGACGCGTCCAAGTGCTCGAGCCGCGACGGCGACGACTGTTTGGCTTTCCCAGGTCACGAGGCGCAGACGTGCCGTGACGGCTACTTGCCGATCGCGATCAATGACTGGCAGTACACTTGCTGCTTCGACTTTGACCGGCCACCGTCGCTGCCGCCAGTCCCGCCCTACCCGCCAGCCCTGGCCCCCGCTCCGCCGCCGGCGTCGCCACCGTCTCCCTGCGTCCACGACGACAGCAAGTGCTCGAGCGACGGCGACGACTGCTGGGCGGACCCGAACATGGAGGCGCAGACCTGCAGCGACGGCTACACCGCCAGCCCTCACCCCGACGAGCCTCGGAGCGACGGCCGCTACACCTGCTACCCGCCTCACTGCCGCTGCGACGCGTCCAAGTGCTCGAGCGGCTTTGACGACTGCTGGACGACTGCTGGCACGCCAGACGATGAGGAACAGACGTGCCGCGACGGCTACTTGCCGATCGCGACCAATGACTGGGGGCTGTACACCTGCTGCTTCGACTTTGACCAGCCGCCGTCGCTGCCGCCGCTGCCGCCGTTCCCGCCAGGCCTGGCCCCCTCTCCGCCACCATCGCCCCCGCCGTCTCCCTGCGTCCACGACGACAGCAAGTGCTCGAGCGGCGGCGACGACTGCTGGGCGGACCCGAACATGGAGGCGCAGACGTGCAGCGACGGCTACACCGCCAGCCCTCACCCGGACGACCCTCGGAACGAAGGTCGCTACACGTGCTACCCGCCTCACTGCCGCTGCGACGCGTCCAAGTGCTCGAGCGCCGGCGGCGGCGACTGCTACGCGGACGGCAGGCCAGACGGTGAGGCACAGACGTGCCGGGACGGCTACTTGCCGATCGCGATCCGCGACTCGCAGTACACCTGCTGCTTCGACTTCGACCAGCCGCCGTCGCTGCCGCCGCTCCCGCCGTTCCTGCCAGGCCAGGCGCCCGCTCCGCCACCACTGCCCCCGCCGTCTCGCTGCGTCCACGACGACAGCAAGTGCGTCGAGCCGACGTGCTGGGCGGACCCGAACATGGAGGCGCAGACCTGCAGCGACGGCTACACCGCCAGCCCTCACCCGGACGACCCTCGGAACGAAGGTCGCTACACGTGCTACCCGCCTCACTGCCGCTGCGACGCGTCCAAGTGCTCGAGCCGCGACGGCGACGACTGCCACGCGGACGGCACGCCATACGGTGAGGCGCAGACGTGCCGCGACGGCTACTTGCCGATTGCGATCCGCGACTCGCAGTACACCTGCTGCTTCGACTTCGACCAGCCGCCGTCGCTGCCGCCGCTCCCGCCGTTCCTGCCAGGCCAGGCGCCCGCTCCGCCACCATCGCCCCCGCCGTCTCCCTGCGTCCACGACGACAGCAAGTGCTCGAGCGGCGGCGGCTGCTGGGCGGACCCGAACTACGAGGCGCAGACCTGCAGCGACGGCTACACAACCAGCCCTCACCCCGACGACCCTCGGAACGAAGGTCGCTACACGTGCTACCCGCCTCACTGCCGCTGCGACGCGTCCAAGTGCTCTAGCCGCGACGGCGACGACTGCTACGCGAGTCCACCCGGTGAGGCGCAGACGTGCCGCGACGGCTACTTGCCGATCGCGATCCGCGACTCGCAGTACACCTGCTGCTTCGACTTTGATCAGCCGCCGTCGCTGCCGCCGCCGCCGCCGCTCCCGCCGTTCCAGCCAGGCCAGGCGCCCGCTCCGCCCCCTGAGTGTGCTGCTCGCGGCTACGAGTATGTCGGGTGCAACTGCGACCCGGCTTCTGAATGCTCGCCGTGGGGCTCGAGCTCGGGCGGCGACTGCTGCGGGGACGACGGCGGCTACTGCGGCAGCGAGTGGGTCTCGACGGACGCATCGACGTGGATTGATACTTGCACTGGGCTCGACTTCATCCGTGTCTCTCCAGGCTGCGGTGTGGAGGTGGCGACCGAGACCGGCGGCGGAGGAGAGACATTCACGTACGACTCCAGCGTGCTCGTGTGCGGGTACGAGTGCGAGCCTCGGCCAACGCCGGGCTGCGACAGAGTGCGCTCGCTGCGACTGTTTCCGCTCGCGCCGCCGCCACCGCCGCACCCGCCGTTCCAGCCGGGCCAGGCACCTGCTCCGCCCCCTCCGTCTCCCTGCGTCCACGACGACAGCAAGTGCGTCGAGCCGACGTGCTGGGCGGACCCGAACATGGAGGCGCAGACCTGCAGCGACGGCTACACCGCCAGCCCTCACCCGGACGAGCCTCGGAACGAAGGTCGCTACACGTGCTACCCGCCTCACTGCCGCTGCGACGCGTCCAAGTGCTCGAGCCGCGACGGCGACGACTGCTACGCGAGTCCACCCGGTGAGGCGCAGACGTGCCGCGACGGCTACTTGCCGATCGCGACCAATGCCGGGCACCAGTACACCTGCTGCTTCGACTTTGATCAGCCGCCGTCGCTGCCGCCGCTGCCGCCGTTCCCGCCTGGCCAGGCCCCCGCTCCGCCACCATCGCCCCCGCCCTGCGTCCACGACGACAGCAAGTGCTTGAGCGGCGGCAACGACTGCTGGGCGGACCCGAACATGGAGGCGCAGACCTGCAGCGACGGCTACACCGCCAGCCCTCACCCGGACGAGCCTCGGAACGAAGGTCGCTACACGTGCTACCCGCCTCACTGCCTCTGCGACGCGTCCAAGTGCTCGAGCCGCGACGGCGACGACTGCTACGCGAGTCCACCCGGTGAGGCGCAGACGTGCCGCGACGGCTACTTGCCGATCGCGATCCGCGACTCGCTGTACACCTGCTGCTTCGACTTTGACCAGCCGCCGTCGCTGCCGCCGCTCCCGCCGTTCCCGCCAGGCCAGGCCCCCGCTCCGCCACCATCGCCCCCGCCGTCTCCCTGCGTCCACGACGACAGCAAGTGCTCGAGCGGCGGCGACGACTGCTGGGCGGACCCGAACATGGAGGCGCAGACGTGCAGCGACGGCTACACCGCCAGCCCTCACCCGGACGACCCTCGGAACGAAGGTCGCTACACGTGCTACCCGCCTCACTGCCGCTGCGACGCGTCCAAGTGCTCGAGCCGCGACGGCGACGACTGCTACGCGAGTCCACCCGGTGAGGCGCAGACGTGCCGCGACGGCTACTTGCCGATCGCGATCCGCGGCTCGCAGTACACCTGCTGCTTCGACTTCGACCAACCGCCGTCGCTGCCGCCGCTCCCGCCGTTCCAGCCAGGCCAGGCGCCCGCTCCGCCACCACTGCACCCGCCGTCTCCCTGCGTCCACGACGACAGCAAGTGCGTCGAGCCGACGTGCTGGGCGGACCCGAACATGGAGGCGCAGACCTGCAGCGACGGCTACACCGCCAGCCCTCACCCGGACGACCCTCGGAACGAAGGTCGCTACACGTGCTACCCGCCTCACTGCCGCTGCGACGCGTCCAAGTGCTCGAGCTACGGCAACGACTGCTACGCGGACGGCACGCCAGACGGTGAGGCGCAGACGTGCCGCGACGGCTACTTGCCGATCGCGATCCGCGGCTCGCAGTACACCTGCTGCTTCGACTTCGACCAACCGCCGTCGCTGCCGCCGCTCCCGCCGTTCCAGCCAGGCCAGGCCCCCGCTCCGCCACCACTGCACCCGCCGTCTCCCTGCGTCCACGACGACAGCAAGTGCTTGAGCGGCGGCGATGACTGCTGGGCGGACCCGAACATGGAGGCGCAGACCTGCAGCGACGGCTACACCGCCAGCCCTCACCCGGACGAGCCTCGGAACGAAGGTCGCTACACGTGCTACCCGCCTCACTGCCGCTGCGACGCGTCCAAGTGCTCGAGCTACGGCAACGACTGCTACGCGGACGGCACGCCAGACGGTGAGGCGCAGACGTGCCGCGACGGCTACTTGCCGATTGCGATCCGCGACTGGCAGTACACCTGCTGCTTCGACTTTGATCAGCCGCCGTCGCTGCCGCCGCTCCCGCCGTTCCCGCCTGGCCAGGCCCCCGCTCCGCCACCATCGCCCCCGCCGTCTCCCTGCGTCCACGACGACAGCAAGTGCTCGAGCGGCGGCGACGACTGCTGGGCGGACCCGAACATGGAGGCGCAGACCTGCAGCGACGGCTACACCGCCAGCCCTCACCCGGACGAGCCTCGGAACGAAGGTCGCTACACGTGCTACCCGCCTCACTGCCGCTGCGACGCGTCCAAGTGCTCGAGCCGCGACGGCGACGACTGCTACGCGGACCTGAGGTACGAGGCGCAGACGTGCCGCGACGGCTACTTGCCGGTCGCGATCCGCGACTCGCAGTACACCTGCTGCTTCGACTTTGACCAGCCGCCGTCGCTGCCGCCGCCGCCGCCGCTGCCGCCGTTCCCGCCAGGCCAGGCCCCCGCTCCGCCCCCTCCTGAGTGTGCTGCTCGCGGCTACGAGTATGTCGGGTGCAACTGCGACCCGGCTTCTGAATGCTCGCCGTGGGGCTCGAGCTCAGGCGGCGACTGCTGCGGGGACGACGGCGGCTACTGCGGCAGCGAGTGGGTCTCGACGGACGCATCGACGTGGATTGATACTTGCACTGGGCTCGACTTCATCCGTGTCTCTCCAGGCTGCGGTGTGGAGGTGGCGACCGAGGCCGGCGGCGGAGGAGAGACATTCACGTACGACTCCAGCGTGCTCGTGTGCGGGTACGAGTGCGAGCCTCGGCCAACGCCGGGCTGCGACAGAGTGCGCTCGCTGCGCCTGTTTCCGCTCGCGCCGCCGCCACCGCCGCATCCGCCGTTCCAGCCGGGCCAGGCACCTGCTCCGCCCCCTCCGTCTCCCTGCGTCCACGACGACAGCAAGTGCTCGAGCAGCGGCAACGACTGCTACGTGAACCCGGACTACGAGGCGCAGACCTGCAGCGACGGCTACACCGCCAGCCCTCACCCCGACGACCCTCGGAACGAAGGTCGCTACACGTGCTACCCGCCTCACTGCCGCTGCGACGCGTCCAAGTGCTCGAGCCGCGACGGCGACGACTGCTACGCGGACGGCACGCCAGACGGCGAGGCGCAGACGTGCCGCGACGGCTACTTGGTCGTCCCTGTCAATGACGGGCAGTACACGTGCTGCTTCGACTTCGACCAGCCGCCGTCGTCGCCTTCGGCTCTCGAGTGCGACACGCTCGATTTTCAGATCTTCACGAACACCGACTGCAGCGGCTCGCCTGCCGTGACGTCGGCGATGTCCGACCGGACGTGCGTGGCGACTCCGGACTCGGTGCTGACGGGTCAGTATTTTGACGTCGACTTTACGCACTGGGGGATGCACGCCACCAGTGAGACGCTCGTCCACGCGTGCTCCGACAGCTCGATGGACAGTTGCGTGGATCAGTTCGATGGTGGCGAGCGCTGTTCCGACGTGCCATTTGAGACGTGCGTCGCGATAGACGAGGCCCGATCCACCGGCATCAAGATTACGTGTGCACCGGCCGTCGACTGCGCCGTGCCGAGTGAGGGCGTGTGCCTCGAATACGGCAGTGTCGACAGCGACTGCTGTGGCAACTCTGACGTGGTCGGCTGCGCGAGCGGCTACATCCTCTCCCTGCAGATCGCGATCGACGAGGGCGGCACGTGGGCGCGGCCCGCCGATGCGGGCTTCTATCCGCAGTGCGCAAGTGGAGGCCAGAAGATTGGCAACACGTGCTGCACACCAGATCCTTCGCCGCCGCCGCCGTCGCCCGCCGAGTGCTGCGCGGACGTGTGCCCGACGCGCTCGTACTGCGAGGCGGAGGGGATCGGCGGCGGCTACTGCAACTGCGGCGACTGCGGTGTGCCCTCGTGCGGCGACTGCGATTGCAACCATTACGGCGAGCAGTGCTGCGACTTTAGCGGCGGCTGCGATCCGACGTGCGGCGGCGAGCCGTCAATGTGCCGCGACAATTCGAACGACTGCTGCGCGAACGAGGCGATGGGCGAGGCTGCCGTGTGCGAGGCGGGCTATGTGCCGACTGTCCAGCCGCAGAGCTACGACGACTGTCCCAACTACACGTGCATGCCGGCGCCGCCGCCGTCGCCGACTTGTGTCGACGACCCCAAGGGCATCCTCGCTGCCGACGCGTACCTAAGCCCTGGCGGCACCACCTGCGCGGAGAAGATGGCGCAGGTTGGAGCGACGTGCGAGACCATCGACGAGGACTACAACGGCTACCGCGTCTCCTACGCGCAGCTCTGCCCAGCGACGTGCGGCACGTGCGCCTCGTACACCGAGCCAGAGTGCCACCGCCCAGAGGTGTGCTGCTGCGATCCGCCGCCGCCCTCGCCGCCGCTGCCTTTTGGCCTGTCGGCGGTCTCGCCGGACGCGCTCACCTTTTCCGAGGCGGTGGCCTGGTGCGCCGCGCAAGGGCTCACTCTCGCCATGCCGCGCACCGAGTCGGAGAATGAGGCCGTGTACGCTGCGTGCCAGTCGTACTACGCTTGCTGGCTCGACGCGCGCGAGAATGCGGCCGGGGATGGATGGGTGGACGGCGACGGCAACGCGCTGACGTACACGAACTGGGATGGCGGCGAGGGGTCGTGCCACTGCGGCGAGAATCGCATCTTCATCAACAGGGTTGGGACGGCCGAATGGCACGATGTGGGCGAGGGCGGCGACGGGCAGACACACGCCATTTGCCAGCAGCCGTCGGGTTCGATTTCGCCGTCGCCGCCGTCGTCGACTGTGTGCGACACGTCGCAGTGTGCAGAATACAGTCCGACGTCGCAGGACGACGACTGCTGCGCGCTCGATTCGGACATCTACTGCATGAACGGCTACACGCTCTCGCGCGTGATGCCGGGCACGCCTGGTGTGACGTGGCTCAATGGTCAGATGTCGGGCTGCGAAGGCTACGGCGGCAACACGTGCTGCTCGCCGCCAGAGAGTCTGGCACCGCCGCCATCGCCGAGCTCCTGCGCGAGAGGGTACACCGCGGTGTCCGGCGAAGGCTGCTCGAACTACATCCACATGGATGACGCCAGCACCTACGGCGTTCAGGGAGGATCCACGACCCTCGAGGAGTGCGCCGCGGCCGTGCAGGCTCTCAACGGGCAGGATGGCTGCGTGGGCGAGTACTTCTTCTTCGAGACGGACGGCTACTGCAACTGCCCAACGGACGCGTGTACGACAGGCTCGGAGAATAGCAACGCGGGCGGCTCGGGGCAGCTCTACCGCTTCAACAGCGATTGCGACTCGTCGCCGTCGTCACTGCAATACGTCGGATCGCCGCAGCAAGGCTACGCGGGCGCGATGGCGTACTGCGCGACGCTCGGCGGCACGCTTGCGTCAGCGACTGCGGAGTTGCAGGCGATGTACAGCACTTGGACGTCGGCAGAGATCTGGATCTTGGATAGCGGCTCTGGCGGATCGAGCTTGTACGACACTTGCCATGCTGGCGGGTGTCCATGCATCAATTGTGCATACGCATCAGAGGTGAAGTCGTTTGTCTGCGCGCTTAGCGGGGCGGTGCCGCCATCGTCGCTTCCGCCGTCGCCGCCTCCCTCCACGTCGCCCTCGCCGCCGCCTCCCTCCGCGTCGCCGTCGCCGCCGCCTCCCTCCGCGTCGCCGTCGCCGCCGCCGCCGCCGCCGTTCCAGCCAGGCCAGGCGCCCGCTCCGCCACCATCGACACCATCGTCATGTGAGGCGTGGGGCTACGGGGCGGAAAATGAGCTCAGCTGCTATGGCGGCATCTCAGGCATGGCGAGCAACCTGGAGCACGCGTGTTGGGCGGAGCTGGACACGCGGCCATCGTGCTGCGGCTACTGTGGGCCGTGGGCGGGCAGTGCCGACGGCACGCAGTGGGTGGAGACGTGCCACCACCTCGACATCATTCGAGTGACGCCCGGATGCTCGTATGAGCTGGAACGCTCGGACGGGCAGCGCTTCACGTTCCATCAGGACACGCGCGTCTGTGCCAACACCGTGGGGTGTGACAGCGTGCGCCGCATTCGGGTCTTCAGCGCAACCGCTGCGGCACCATCGCCGCCGCCGCCCTCGCTCCCGCCGCTGCTGCCGCCACACTCGGCCCCAAGCTTCACCACAATCGATGGAACGGCGCGCTCATACGATGGCTGCGCGACCCGGTGCGCATCTGCGGGCATGAGCCTCGCATGTATCACGTCCGCTTCGGAGATGGCGCTTGCGTGGGCCGCGGCCGGCGGCAGCGGTGCATACATTGGGCTCCGGCAGCCGTCCTCTCAGCAAGGCTCCAGTGGCTGGGCTTGGCCGACGGGGTGCGCCTCCACATACACCAGTTGGGGAGGTGGCCAGCCCGAGTCGAACAGCGAGCACTGCGTGGCCTTCGGCAATTGGGGAGGGCCATACAACTCGTGGCATGACGTGCCGTGCAGCGGCTCCTACCATTGCCTGTGCAGCAGCACGGCCCCGCGACCACCCTCGTCACCGCCACCACTGTCCCCGGCCCCGTCGCCGCCGTCGCCGCCGTCGCTGCCGCCGCTGCCGCCGTTCCAGCCAGGCCAGGCGCCCGCTCCGCCCCCCCCTCCTGAGTGTGTTGCTCGCGGCTACGAGTCGGTCGGGTGCAACTGCGACCCGGCTTCTGAATGCTCGCCATGGGGCTCAAGCTCGGGCGGCGACTGCTGCGGGGACGACGGCGGCTACTGCGGCAGCGAGTGGGTCTCGACGGACGCATCGACGTGGATTGATACTTGCACTGAGCTCGACTTCATCCGTGTCTCTCCAGGCTGCGGTGTGGAGGTGGCGACCGAGACCGGCGGCGGAGGAGAGACATTCACGTACGACTCCAGCGTGCTCGTGTGCGGGTACGAGTGCGAGCCTCGGCCAACGCCGGGCTGCGACAGAGTGCGCTCGCTGCGCCTGTTTCCGCTCGCGCCGCCGCCACCGCCGCACCCGCCGTTCCAGCCAGGCCAGGCACCTGCTCCGCCCCCGCCGTCTCCCTGCGTCCACGACGACAGCAAGTGCTCGAGCAGCGGCAACGACTGCTACGTGAACCCGGACTACGAGGCGCAGACCTGCAGCGACGGCTACACCGCCAGCCCTCACCCGGACGAGCCTCGCAGCGAGTGGCGCTACACGTGCTACCCGCCTCACTGCCGCTGCGACGCGTCCAAGTGCTCGAGCCGCGACGGCGACGACTGCCACGCGGACGGCAGGCCAGACGGTGAGGCACAGACGTGCCGGGACGGCTACTTGCCGATCGCGATCCGCGACTCGCAGTACACCTGCTGCTTCGACTTTGACCAGCCGCCGTCGCTGCCGCCGCTACCCCCATCACCGCCGGGCAAAGCCCCCGCTTCGCCACCGGCCACGTGCGGTCAGTCGGCAACGCAGGCCGATTGGACGGCGGTGTTCGCGGTGTGCCCTCGATGGGGCGAGTGGGCGCAGGCGCACTGCCCAACCGGCCCACCTTGCCCGGAGGACCCGACTGGGCTCGAGCTCTGCGACCTCTGCACCGAGTGGGCGACGGACTTGTGCGGTGAAACCGCGCTTGCGAAGGAGTGCCAATGGGCAGGATGCAGCGACTTCATGAGGGACTCGTGCGAGTCGCTGCAGCCGTCCCCGCCCTACTCCGCCCCGCCCCCACTGTCGCCGCCCCCGTCGCCTCCGCTGCCCGTCTTCTCCTACCACCCGGGCCCAAAGTCGTTCGATGGTGCGATTGAGGCATGCAAAGAGCTCGGCGGCCAGCTCGCGACGATTACCTCGCAAGCCGACCAGGACGCCGCTTTCGCTGTCGTCCCCTCCGGCACGCGCGCATACATCGGGCTAAGCGACCGCGAAGAAGAGGGCACGTTTGCGTGGGTCGACGGCAGCCCCGTCGACTACACCAACTGGGGCTCGGGCGAGCCCAACAGCTATGGCAGTACAAATGAGGACTGCGCCGGCTTCCACGTCTACTACACCGACGGCAAATGGAACGACTTTACCTGCGGAGGGATCGACAGCAACGACGGCAACGCGCCCATCGGCTATGTCTGCCAAGCGACACCGTTCCCATCGGCCTCGCCGTCGCCACCACCGCCCTTCACCTCGCCGTCGCCGCCGCCTCCCTCCGCCTCGCCGTCGCCACCGCCGCCGTCCGCCTCTCCCTCTCCGCCGCCCCCCTCGGCCTCGCCGTCGCCGCCGCCTCCCTCCGCGTCGCCCTCGCCGCCGCCTCCCTCCGCCTCGCCCTCGCCGCCGCCTCTTTCGCCGCCGCCGCCCTCCCCGCCGCCACCCTCGCCGCCTCCTTCGCCTCCGCCGCCCTCGCCGCCGCCGCCGGCCCCGCCGCCTCCTGCGTCGCCGCTAGGTGTCTCTGTGGCTACGGACGCTTCAACCCCAGACGGTGGAGCAGGACGCCGCCACCAGCGCGTCCTGCTCGACGCCAGCCAGATGACTGGCGACCCGGCGTCTACTCTGTACGACTACGCCGACAGCATCTCCCTCGACGCGCAGTTCCACCTCGTCGACACCATTTCCGGGACCGATCTCAATCAGACCAAAATCATCGACCTGTGCGAGAGCGCGGCGGCATCGGCGACGTGCGCCATCGGCGACGGCGCCACCATCTCCGAGCTCAAGCTGCTGCAGCTGCTCGACCGCACCGACACGATCCGCGGGGACCCTCTCCTTGACGCCTCCGAAATCGAGGGTGATGGCGCGGGAAGTGGCGTCACCGTCTCGCACGCCAACAAGGTGGAGATCGTTGCCCGTTCCGTCGCCATCTTGGAGGAGGGCCAGACGCTTGATGAGCTGGCCGCCAACGTGACCGCGGAGAGAGGCATCCAATATC
>NW_005201613.1:402303-404271 GCF_000372725.1 Emiliania huxleyi CCMP1516 | reverse complement strand
GCCAGATGCGGAGCACGGGTCACGTCTCCCCCTATCTCCCCATATCTCCCCATATCTCCCCCTATCTCCCCATACCTCGAGGCCAGATGCGGAGCACGGGTCACGTCTCCCCATATCTCCCCATCTCTCGTAGCCTGGATGCAGAGTACGAAGGTGGTACGCGCCTGTGTGTCCCGACGAGCACTCGAGAGGGACGCGCATTCCTCTGTCACTCCGCCGTATCATCCCGCTGTAGCCAGCCAGTCAGTGCTACACACCTCCTAGCACCAAGGACGGGCCCACGCACACACACGCTGCACACGATTGGCTCGGGAGCCGACACGAGGCACACTGTCACCGGCTATAGCACCGGGTCCGGACTGCTGGACACACAGCACACAGCTCACCGGATCCCGCCGTATTCTCTCGACTCGCAGCCCTCGCCTCCCCATATCTCCCCATATCTCCCCCTATCTCCCCCTATCTCCCCATATCTCCCCATATCTCCCCATATCTCCCCATATCTCCCCGCAGCCCTCGCCTCCCCACGGTGCTCCGAAGACACGCTTGCGCGAGAAGCGTGCTCCGCCCCCCAAGACCTCTTGCCCCGCCCCCCGGCGCAGGTGCTCAAGACGATGCGCTGCTTCAAGTGCGGGCACGAGTGGCGGCGGTGCGAGCCCTTCTCCTCGCTCTCGCTCCAGCTGCCGGCGCCCGCGCCCGGCGGCCGCCGCGCGCCGCCCTCGCTCCAGTCGCTGCTCGAGGAGCACCTGGCGCCCGTCTCGCTGGAGGTGCCGCCCCGAGATTGCCTCGAGATTGCCCCGAGATGACCAGAGATGACCAGAGATGACCAGAGGTGACCCGAGGTGACCCGAGGTGACCCGAGGTGACCCGAGGTGACCCGAGGTGACCCGAGATGACCCGAGGTGACCAGAGGTGACCCGAGGTGACCCGAGATGACCCGAGGTGACCAGAGGTGACCCGAGGTTGTGCGACCACCAGGTGACGTGCGAGCGGTGCGGCCATGCGTACGCGGCGCTCACGCAGCACGTGTCGAAACTGCCGCGGCTGCTGCCGCTCCACCTGATGCGCTTCGACTACTCGAGGGAGCGGTGAGTTGGTTAGCTGGAGAGGCGAAGACACAGTCTGGCTGGCTTCGGGTACCGAGGGGTAGGGGAGGCTGGGTTCGGGTACCGTAGGGGTAGGGGAGGCTGGGTTCGGGTACCGTAGGGGTAGGGGAGGGTGGGTTCTGGTACCGTAGGAGTAGGGGAGGCGAAGTCTGGCCAGTGGCCGGACAGCAAGGCGGTATGGGTGGGAGACCAGCGAGGCGGAGAGACGGCCGCATTGGAGCGACACACGGGCCACACAGGCTAGACGCTCCGCGGTGGGGAGGAGTTCGCGTCGAGGTGGCGGACGGGGGATACCCCCCTTGGGGGGGCACGTCCTGCTCTGTCGACGGGTTCATTGATCAATCCATAGGCTCCTCAAGCGCTCCGACGCCGCCGCCGTCTCGACCGCGCTCGACCTCTCGTTCGCGGCGCATAGCGAGACGGCGCCGCCGCCGCTCGCCTCGCCCAAAGCCGTCTCCCGAAGCCATGCCGCCGCCGCCGCCGCCGCCGCCGCCGACGGCCACCGAGCCTAGACGCGGAAGATCTCCCCCTATCTCCCCGTATCTCCCCCTATCTCGGGCCAAGACGCGGAAGACGGGCTCCTCTCCTGTTTCCAACTAGCACTCGAGAGGGGACGGGTTCCGCCGTCTTCTGCCGCCTCCCGCGGCATTCAGCGTATTCGTAGCCCCGTGTCTCCACGCGGTGCTGCTAGTACACTGTTGCGCGAGACCGCCCTCCCCTACCCCTACGGTACCCGAACCCAGCCCTCCCGCCCCGACTTCGGCGTCTCCTGGCCGACGGCGCTCCTCGCCTAGCTCGAAGGCGTTCAAACACGACGGGACGTTCGGCGTGTTCCCCGTGGCGTAGGCCACCGAGCGACGAC
>NW_005201613.1:398366-400606 GCF_000372725.1 Emiliania huxleyi CCMP1516 | reverse complement strand
CGGGGGAAAATTTCGGCAAGGTGGGGTTGGGACCCCCCCCGCCCCCCCCGCCCTCTCCCCTCCCTCGCCCCTCGCCCCCCCGCCCCCGCGTGTCTGCTGCGTATGCCGACGCCACCCCACCCCCTATACGCAGGCGACGACGTACAGCCTGCGGGCCGTGGTGTGGCACCGTGGCGGTGCGCCGACGCCCCTGACAAGAAGAGAGAATCCTCACGAGCAGTGCTGAATAGCCGATCTCGCTAGTCGCGGCCGGTGAGGGCCGTGGTGGCGCCCGCTGCCTGAGATCCCCCCCCACACTGTGCAGCTGCGTGGGGCAGGAACACCCGAGATCACCCGAGATCACCCGCGCCCGAGTCCGCCGTCGCTCCCGCGCGAGCCCGACGAGCCCGCCCTTTGGACAGGCGACGCCTCGTTCGGCCACTACCTCGCCGACGTGCAGCGCGCGCGCGGCGCAGCGGAGTACTGGGAGCGCTACGACGACACTGCCGTCACGAGGCGCGCGGCCATGTCCCCGCCACGCCACATCCCCGCCCGCGCCCTCCGAGTGGCATTCGCTCACGCGGCACGCGTCGTGACAGGATCACGCCGGCCACGGCGGTCGGACCCCACGCGACCGCGGTGACCAACGGCTACCTCTTCTTCTACGTCTCGGACGGGCTGGGCCTGTGAGGGGAGAGATCTGGGTCCCGCGTTGCACGGCTCGCGAGAGACCTAGGGGCGGCCACTAGAGCAGTGTCGAGAGCTAGACGATATGGAAGAACGGCTTGGAGCGTGGGCGGAAGGTTCGTACAGGAGCGTCACATCGGCCCCGAGGTCAGATCTCGTGAGGGTAAGCGATCCGCAAAAACCAAAACCGGAAAACAACCAGCGAGCAACCACTTTGGGATTGGGTCGCGAGAGAGTGAGAGCACGGCGCGAGGGGTTCAACTGTGTTGTATTGATGAAGACGCCCCCCGCCCCGCGCCTTCGCCTTATCCTCAGACACGAATCGGCGGCATTAACTTGCGCAACCACTCTCGGGCGCAGCGAGTGAGGACCAGCGTGCAGCGAGCCGCCGACGCGTCCCGGCCGTGAAGAAGCTCAGAGGGTGCAGCAATTCTCGCAGCGACCTTCATGCCACCTCGCGTTCTTCCCACTCTCGTCGTTCTCTCTCCTGCTGTCTCTTCCTCTGACTCATCGCTCTCCTCGGCCTCGTTCTGAGACGCCGTTGTTACTATCGAGGTCTCGGGAGTTTTGCCGCTCGCTTTCTGTTAGTTCCGAACCGGCCTCTCACGCTCTCACCTCTCACTGCCGGACCGGCCTGATACGGTGCGACCGCAGCGCACAGATCAACGCACGCACGCATGCGGGCACCGAGCGCGGTTGTCATCGCCACCATGAGCATTCTCTACGAGCATGCTGCCGCGTACAACTCCTTGTTCATCGGGCACAGCTTCTTCCGTCCAATCGCGGAGAAGATGCCAGCGCTAGCCTCGGCTGCCGGACTGAACCACAGTCAAGCCATCGTGTTTAGCGGCGGCGCATCAGGTGCGCCATTGGCTCTCTGGAACTCGGACTCCATGCGGGATGAGATTCAGTCTATCCTTGACTGGGGCAACATTACGCTCTTCGGCATGACATTCGACCACACGGCTGAGGGTTGCGAGCTCTGGATCAACTACGCGCTTTCAAAGAACCCGAATCTCAACACGTTCATGATCGGCCTCCCATGGCTAGATTATCCGACCGAGTACGACACCGACAGCTACACATCCGTGGTGCGTAACGCGGCGCAAACCAACTGGACGGACTTCTTGGAGGAGCTCCGCGGCAAGTACCCGAATGTCACGATCATCGACAACCCCTACGGGCTGTCGGTTGTCGAGCTCCGTATCTTGCAGAGCGCAGGCAGCGTTCCCGACGTGACCGCCATGACCGGCCTCGCCGCAACCTCTCTTTTCACAGACTACAAGGGACACGGAGGCGACATCCTCAAGGACACAGCCTCGTTGGTTTGGCTGGATCGCATCTACCACGTGGGATGTGGCGACCCTGCCATCGCCGCCCTGTTCACCGGGTACATGACCGACGTCTGCTCGGTCGCGGCGTCTCTTTTGGGCGCCTACGATGCCGGGAGTGTTTGCGGGAATAGTGCCTGCTACACAACACCGCCGCGGCCACCGGAAAAGCCGGCGACGGCCCCGTTCCACCAATGGCCGCCGCCGCCACCTTTAAATGTCCAAACCGGCCCCCCGGGCCCC
>NW_005201613.1:395495-398266 GCF_000372725.1 Emiliania huxleyi CCMP1516 | reverse complement strand
CGTGCGCCCAAGGCAACGCCGCTGCACTTGCAAACGATTGCACCCGATCTCTAGTGGTCGATGCGTGCCGACAGCTCAACTCTTATGAGCTGCGAGATTCGCTGGAGCTCACGGCTGGCTCGCCACCCGCAGCGCCGTGGTCAGCACCTCCGCTGCTTTCGCCAAGCCCTCCTCCCTTCTTCGCCGACGCCGGTAACGGCGCCATGCTTGGCATCATCATCGGCGGTACGATCGCTGCCCTGCTTCTTGGCGGCGCAGCCGTCTATTTCCTCGTTAGGCTATTTGTTTAAGACGGCGGCCGCCTTCCGTCAAGAGCGACAAATAGAACGCTGCCGTGGCCAACTGGCATGCTCCCAAGCGAATCGGGGAGAACCGGAGCCCCGGGAGGACGGACGGTGGAACCCCGGGACCGGGGACTAAGCAAGTGTCTGTTTGTTCGTGGTGTACAGTGCAATGTCCACTAGCTCCGAGTAGAGGGGGCATCCTGCAGTTGTGTTCACTAGCAGTAGCGGAGTGATGTCTTGTAGGAACCGATTGTGTTCACTAGCAGCGGGCGATGTCTTGTCTGTTTGTTTAGGCCCGAGCCGTCGTTTTCGTACTCGTAGTTCGTGTTGAGGTCGGTGGAGTCCGGGTACGAGACACCTAGTAGGACGCGAGCAGATCCGCATATGCATAATTACGCTTCAACCGAGAACGGAAGTCCGATAGCGGCTTGGGCAGCGACGCACCGTTGCACATCTCGGCGTCCGGATCCGGCATCTCGACCTTGCAGC
The DNA here is from genome assembly GCF_000372725.1 of Emiliania huxleyi CCMP1516. Lineage (NCBI taxonomy): Eukaryota > Haptophyta > Isochrysidales > Noelaerhabdaceae > Emiliania > Emiliania huxleyi. The sequence continues at coordinate 397,493 of NW_005201613.1, read as the reverse complement.
AATCCGCGGTGCAGCCACACGACTCGCACTGGCAAGGCGGCAGCCCGCCCCACTAGGGCTCGCTTGAGACCACCGCACAGGCGGTCCCGTCTTCCGAGTAGTCGTAGCGGGACGTCGCCGGATCGGCAGGGTACTACCCATTGCACTCGTTGATGTCGGGCGTCGTCGAGAACGCGCGCACGGCGATCGGCAGCAGGATACTCAGCTTCATTGAGTGCTGTATGTAGCTGATCGAATTCTTTTTGTCAGCTGGTGTCGTTGAATTCTTTTGGGGTCACGTCAGGGTTCCGGCTCCATAGGGGGTCTGTTGCCTCTGACTCGCGCCAAAACGCCCTACAATAGGTGGGTACCCAGCTCGGCCTCGCTCGACCATCGCTAGCCTTGATGTGGCTCCTGAGCTTGCTGGCTGCTTTCAGCCTGCCGTCGCCGCCCGCCGCCACTCGCCGCCAGCTCCTGAGTCGGGCTGCTGCCTCTCTTGCCGGCACCCGCAGCACTAGCGTTCGCCGCAGAGGCGCCGTCGTCCGTCCGCGTCAAGGGTGCGGCGGAGATGGACCTCGAGTTTTACGCCCGCGGCCTCCTGCTCGGCTCGGGCGGCGCTCCGAGAGCGGCTCCGCCTCCGCCGCCGTTACCTTCCAAGATAAGGGGGAAGGACCCTGAGTTGCACAGGGGTTGTGCGCCAAGCCCTTCTGCTCGGCTCCAGCGAGTAGACAAGTGTTACCATCAACAGAGGAGAAGGATATGACCTCAGGGCTGATGTGACCAAGCGCTGGTAGCGTGGTTTTACCTCACACCCATGCTCTCACAGTGTGCCGGCAGTCGTCGAGCAGTGTCGCTCACACAAGCCGCAGCACAAGTGACTGAGGGCCAGTGAGGGCGAGCCCATCGCTGTCACAGCTGTGGTAGCCGCACAGTAGGCTTTGCCATCTGTGCAGAGCGTGTGAGCAGCAGAGGAGCTCTCTCCAAGCTTCAGGCGCAAAGAGCTGCATGCCACCGAAGGCGCTGTCGAGGTTCGCCGAGCGTGGCGCAGGTTGAGGGACACCGTCACCGACGAGCGCGTTGGACTTTTCACTCCGGACAAAGACGGCCACACGCACACGAGCCGCGGTCGTGTGGCCGTCATAGCGGCGAGGCGCGGGACCGTCGGGGGCGAGGTGGGTCGCGTCCTCCGATTTCCTAAACTCCCCGCGGTTTTCTTTTTTCGTCCCGTGCCTCGTCCCGTTGTGCGAGGGAGTTTTGTTGTAAAATTCTTTTTTCTTTCTTCAAGATCATGCTCGTGCCGGTGGGGACCCTGTCCTTCTCCCACCCTCGCTTGGCGTGTCCGTTTTATTCATTCAAACGTTGAGAAAATGCAACGTACGGAGGGTCACGTTGCTCTCACAGTGAAAACACAGTAAATCGCGCCACTCCGCTCCACATCGCTCTTCACGCCGGATGTAGAGCTCCACTCGCGATCAAGTGCTCAAGCTCTCCAGCGCTCTTCAGCGCGCTCTGCATCTCTACAGCTCTACAGTGCTCTACACTCTACATCCTCTCACCCTCCCTCAGCTGGAGGACCGCTTCACTTGCCCGCCAACATCTCGCGCGCGGCAAAGGCAGCGGCCGCTAGGGCGGCCGCAGCGAGGGAGGAGAGGGGCTCGACCACCTAGCGGGAGCGAGAGAGACAGAGAGCGAGTCGGAGAGTGCAAGTAAGAGAGGGAGGGAGGAGGGATTGCTCGCGCAGGGCACCTGGCCATCGATGTAGTGCATCGTCTTGGGGTTCGCAAACGCGACGACGAGGCGGCCGAGGGAGGGGCAGACCGCCTCGACGAGCGGGACGAGGTACTTGTTGCGCGCGACGACGGCCGCGCTGTTGTACGAAGTCGCGACGCCGTCGACGACCGGCCAGCCGCCGTGCATGGTGAGCGGGCTGTGCAGCCCGTCGGCCACGACCTTGGTTATCTTGAGGACGGGCGCCTGTGGGGGGGAACGGGTGGTGGTGGTGGGGGGGGGGGGGGCTAG
>NW_005201613.1:368923-393983 GCF_000372725.1 Emiliania huxleyi CCMP1516 | reverse complement strand
TGACACGAGGGGTTCGGTGGAACACAGGTCAAGCTCGGCAACGAACGCCGCAACGCCTGGACTGACGGTGCAGGCGGTGAAGAAGGACGATGGGGTGCGTGGCGGCGGGGACGGAGGCGGCCTAGGCGGCGACGATGGTGGCGGACGCGGAGGGAACATGACTAGGCTGGTAAAGGCCAAGTCGCCTTCGAGGAGGGTATCGTCACGGAGCTGTGTGATCTTTTGCTCGGTCTCCGCGGTCACGATGGCGGCCAGCTCATCAAGCGTCTGGCCCTCCTCCAAGATGGCGACGGAACGGGCAACGATCTCCACCTTGTTGGCGTGCGAGACGGTGACGCCACTTCCCGCGCCATCACCCTCGATTTCGGAGGCGTCAAGGAGAGGGTCCCCGCGGATCGTGTCGGTGCGGTCGAGCAGCTGCAGCAGCTTGAGCTCGGAGATGGTGGCGCCGTCGCCGATGGCGCACGTCGCCGATGCCGCCGCGCTCTCGCACAGGTCGATGATTTTGGTCTGATTGAGATCGGTCCCGGAAATGGTGTCGACGAGGTGGAACTGCGCGTCGAGGGAGATGCTGTCGGCGTAGTCGTACAGAGTAGACGCCGGGTCGCCAGTCATCTGGCTGGCGTCGAGCAGGACGCGCTGGTGGCGGCGTCCTGCTCCACCGTCTGGGGTTGAAGCGTCCGTAGCCACAGAGACACCTAGCGGCGACGCAGGAGGCGGCGGGGCCGGCGGCGGCGGCGAGGGCGGCGGCGGCAAAGGAGGCGGCGGGGCCGGCGGCGGCGGCGAGGGCGGCGGAGGCGAAGGAGGCGGCGAGGGTGGTGGCGGGGAGGGCGGCGGCGGCGAAAGAGGCGGCGGTGAGGGCGAGGCGGAGGGAGGCGGCGGCGAGGGCGACGCGGAGGGAGGCGGCGGCGACGGCGAGGCCGAGGGGGGCGGCGGAGAGGGAGAGGCGGACGGTGGCGGTGGCGACGGCGAGGCGGAGGGAGGCGGCGGCGACGGCGAGGTGGAGGGCGGTGGTGGCGACGGCGAGGCCAATGGGAACGGTGTCGCTTGGCAGACATAGCCGATGGGCGCGTTGCCGTCGTTGCTGTCGATCCCTCCGCAGGTAAAGTCGTTCCATTTGCCGTCGGTGTAGTAGACGTGGAAGCCGGCGCAGTCCTCATTTGTACTGCCATAGCTGTTGGGCTCGCCCGAGCCCCAGTTGGTGTAGTCGACGGGGCTGCCGTCGACCCACGCAAACGTGCCCTCTTCTTCGCGGTCGCTTAGCCCGATGTATGCGCGCGTGCCGGAGGGGACGACAGCGAAAGCGGCGTCCTGGTCGGCTTGCGAGGTAATCGTCGCGAGCTGGCCGCCGAGCTCTTTGCATGCCTCAATCGCACCATCGAACGACTTTGGGCCCGGGTGGTAGGAGAAGACGGGCAGCGGAGGCGAGGGGGGCGGCGACAGTGGGGGCGGGGCGGAGTAGGGCGGGGACGGCTGCAGCGACTCGCACGAGTCCCTCATGAAGTCGCTGCATCCTGCCCATTGGCACTCCTTCGCAAGCGCGGTTTCACCGCACAAGTCCGTCGCCCACTCGGTGCAGAGGTCGCAGAGCTCGAGCTCAGTCGGGTACTCCGGGCACGGTGGGCCGGTTGGGCAGTGCGCCTGCGCCCACTCGCCCCATCGAGGGCACACCGCAAACACCGCCGTCCAATCGGCCTGCGTTGCCGACTGACCGCACGTGGCCGGTGGCGAAGCGGGGGCTTTGCCCGGCGGTGATGGGGGTAGCGGCGGCAGCGACGGCGGCTGGTCAAAGTCGAAGCAGCAGGTGTACTGCGAGTCGCGGATCGCGATCGGCAAGTAGCCGTCGCGGCACGTCTGCGCCTCACCGTCTGGCGTGCCGTCCGCGTGGCAGTCGTTGCCGTAGCTCGAGCACTTGGACGCGTCGCAGCGGCAGTGAGGCGGGTAGCACGTGTAGCGACCTTCGCTCCGAGGGTCGTCGGGGTGAGGGCTGGCGGTGTAGCCGTCGCTGCAGGTCTGCGCCTCCATGTTCGGGTCCGCCCAGCACGTCGGCTCGACGCACTTGCTGTCGTCGTGGACGCAGGGAGACGGCGGGGGCGGAGCAGGTGCCTGGCCCGGCTGGAACGGCGGGTGCGGCGGTGGCGGCGGCGCGAGCGGAAACAGGCGCAGCGAGCGCACTCTGTCGCAGCCCGGCGTTGGCCGAGGCTCGCACTCGTACCCGCACACGAGCACGCTGGAGTCGTACGTGAATGTCTCTCCTCCGCCGCCGGTCTCGGTCGCCACCTCCACACCGCAGCCTGGAGAGACACGGATGAAGTCGAGCTCAGTGCAAGTATCAATCCACGTCGATGCGTCCGTCGAGACCCACTCGCTGCCGCAGTAGCCGCCGTCGTCCCCGCAGCAGTCGCCGCCCGATCTCGAGCCCCACGGCGAGCATTCAGAAGCCGGGTCGCAGTTGCACCCGACCGACTCGTAGCCGCGAGCAGCACACTCAGGAGGGGGCGGAGCGGGCGCCTGGCCTGGCTGGAACGGCGGGAGCGGCGGCGGCGGCGGCGGCGACGGCGGCGACGGGGCCGGGGACAGTGGTGGCGGTGACGAGGGTGGTCGCGGGGGCGTGTTGCTGCACAGGCAATGGTAGGAGCCGCTGCACGGCACGTCATGCCACGAGTTGTATGGCCCTCCCCAATTGCCGAAGGCCACGCAGTGCTCGCTGTTCGACTCGGGCTGGCCACCTCCCCAACTGGTGTATGTGGAGGCGCACCCCGTCGGCCAAGCCCAGCCACTGGAGCCTTGCTGAGAGGACGGCTGCCGGAGCCCAATGTATGCACCGCTGCCGCCGGCCGCGGCCCACGCAAGCGCCATCTCCGAAGCGGACGTGATACATGCGAGGCTCATGCCCGCAGATGCGCACCGGGTCGCGCAGCCATCGTATGAGCGCGCCGTTCCATCGATTGTGGTGAAGCTTGGGGCCGAGTGTGGCGGCAGCAGCGGCGGGAGCGAGGGCGGCGGCGGCGATGGTGCCGCAGCGGTTGCGCTGAAGACCCGAATGCGGCGCACGCTGTCACACCCCACGGTGTTGGCACAGACGCGCGTGTCCTGATGGAACGTGAAGCGCTGCCCGTCCGAGCGTTCCAGCTCATACGAGCATCCGGGCGTCACTCGAATGATGTCGAGGTGGTGGCACGTCTCCACCCACTGCGTGCCGTCGGCACTGCCCGCCCACGGCCCACAGTAGCCGCAGCACGATGGCCGCGTGTCCAGCTCCGCCCAACACGCGTGCTCCAGGTTGCTCGCCATGCCTGAGATGCCGCCATAGCAGCTGAGCTCATTTTCCGCCCCGTAGCCCCACGCCTCACATGACGATGGTGTCGATGGTGGCGGAGCGGGCGCCTGGCCTGGCGGGAACGGCGGCGGCGGCGGCGGCGACGGCGACGCGGAGGGAGGCGGCGGCGACGGCGACGCGGAGGGAGGCGGCGACGGTGGAAGCGACGATGGCGGCACCGCCCCGCTAAGCGCGCAGACAAACGACTTCACCTCTGATGGGTATGCACAATTGATGCATGGACACCCGCCAGCATGGCAAGTGTCGTACAAGCTCGATCCGCCAGAGCCGCTATCCAAGATCCAGATCTCTGCCGACGTCCAAGTGCTGTACATCGCCTGCAACTCCGCAGTCGCTGACGCAAGCGTGCCGCCGAGCGTCGCGCAGTACGCCATCGCGTCCGCGTAGCCTTGCTGCGGCGATCCGACGTATTGCAGTGACGACGGCGACGAGTCGCAATCGCTGTTGAAGCGGTAGAGCTGCCCCGAGCCGCCCGCGTTGCTGTTCTCCGAGCCTGTCGTGCACGCGTCCGTTGGGCAGTTGCAGTAGCCGTCCGTCTCGAAGAAGAAGTACTCGCCCACGCAGCCATCCTGCCCGTTGAGAGCCTGCACGGCCGCGGCGCACTCCTCGAGGGTCGTGGATCCTCCCTGAACGCCGTAGGTGCTGGCGTCATCCATGTGGATGTAGTTCGAGCAGCCTTCGCCGGACACCGCGGTGTACCCTCTCGCGCAGGAGCTCGGCGATGCCGGCGGTGCCAGACTCTCTGGCGGCGAGCAGCACGTGTTGCCGCCGTAGCCTTCGCAGCCCGACATCTGACCATTGAGCCACGTCACACCAGGCGTGCCCGGCATCACGCGCGAGAGCGTGTAGCCGTTCATGCAGTAGATGTCCGAATCGAGCGCGCAGCAGTCGTCGTCCTGCGACGTCGGACTGTATTCTGCACACTGCGACGTGTCGCACACAGTCGACGACGGCGGCGACGGCGAAATCGAACCCGACGAGCCGCCAGCAACAAGCACACGCACCCACACATCGCTCTGAGTGCTACTACTACTGCTGCCTGTGCAGCTGCTGGTGCAGCCGACGGCCGCCGAAAGCGACGAGCCGCCCACCACGCGCCCCGAGTCGGGCGAGCTGCAGTCGATTTGCTCGTTAAAATAGATTCCGATGCGCGCGTTGTTCTGCCCGTTGACGCCGCCATACGCCGTCTGCCCTACGATATTGAAGCCTTGCCGGTTGCAGTGCGGCTGGTAGCCATAGCCAGATAGCTGCCGCCAGTCAGAGAGGCTGCCGTTTGTTGACATAGAGCCGCCCATGAAGATCGACAGCAGCGATTGGGCCGGCGAGATCGGCAGACTCACAGAGTGCGTGACGGAGTTTCGTGTCATCTCGAGAATCACGACACTCGTCGGCTGTCCGAAAGCCGCCGTCTTACGCTCAGTACGGCCCTGGCTATCGGTGGCGCCCGTGTGAGGATTGCTGTTGGTCCACAGCGCGTTGCTGTAGTGAAAGTTGGGCGACATGCCGGCAAACTCAAGAGCGACTTGTGATGGCGGCGATGGTGGGGACGGTGGCCTCGCACATAATGGCCTGTGCGAGCCGCAGGCGCCGCCGTAGCCCGCGTTCCAGTAGAAGCAGGTGCCGCAGCCATTGCACTCGCAGTCGCTGTCACGCTCCATGCTACAGCCGGTCTGACATCCACCCGAGTAACTCTTGAAGTACCGCTGGCTGTTTGTGGTCGAGCCGGCATCCACGTCATACCCACCGACGGAGCTCGCGGCGCTGCGGCACTCCGACTCGCTCACGATCACGTCTCCGACGTCGCAGTCCGAGCCGGCATCGCCCTCATAGTAGTTCGAGGGCGGTGGCGTCAAGGGCAGTGGCGATGGCGGCGACGGCGCATCTTCGCAGCACGGTGCCCCAGCGTATCCCTCCGAATAGCAGCATGAGTCGTACTGGCCGTAGATGCAATCCTCAGCAGAGATCCCGTTGGCGAAGCAGTAGTCCTCTCGGCACGAATCGTCGGGCTGGCCTTCGTGGGTGCCGTTGAACATGTCCGTGTTCGAACCGTAGCAGTCGCACGTACACGTGAGCGATGGCGGTGCCGACGGCGACGAGTCGCAATCGCTGTTGAAGCGGTAGAGCTGCCCCGAGCCGCCCGCGTTGCTGTTCTCCGAGCCCGTCGTGCACGCGTCCGTCGGGCAGTTGCAGTAGCCGTCCGTCTCGAAGAAGAAGTACTCGCCCACGCAGCCATCCTGCCCGTTGAGAGCCTGCACGGCCGCGGCGCACTCCTCGAGGGTCGTGGATCCTCCCTGAACGCCGTAGGTGCTGGCGTCATCCATGTGGATGTAGTTCGAGCAGCCTTCGCCGGACACCGCGGTGTACCCTCTCGCGCAGGAGCTCGGCGATGGCGGCGGTGCCAGACTCTCTGGCGGCGAGCAGCACGTGTTGCCGCCGTAGCCTTCGCAGCCCGACATCTGACCATTGAGCCACGTCACACCAGGCGTGCCCGGCATCACGCGCGAGAGCGTGTAGCCGTTCATGCAGTAGATGTCCGAATCGAGCGCGCAGCAGTCGTCGTCCTGCGACGTCGGACTGTATTCTGCACACTGCGACGTGTCGCACACAGTCGACGACGGCGGCGACGGCGAAATCGAACCCGACGGCTGCTGGCAAATGGCGCGTGTCTGCCCGTCGCCGCCCTCGCCCACATCGTGCCATTCGGCCGTCCCAACCCTGTTGATGAAGACGCGATCCTCGCCGCAGTGGCACGACCCCTCGCCGCCATCCCAGTTCGTGTACGTCAGCGCGTTGCCGTCGCCGTCCACCCATCCATCCCCGGCCGCATTCTCGCGCGCGTCGAGCCAGCAAGCGTAGTACGACTGGCACGCAGCGTACACGGCCTCATTCTCCGATTCGGTGCGCGGCATGGCGAGAGTGAGCCCTTGCGCGGCGCACCAGGCCACCGCCTCGGAAAAGGTGAGCGCGTCCGGCGAGACCGCCGACAGGCCAAAAGGCAGCGGCGGCGAGGGCGGCGGCGGATCGCAGCAGCACACCTCTGGGCGGTGGCACTCTGGCTCGGTGTACGAGGCGCACGTGCCGCACGTCGCTGGGCAGAGCTGCGCGTAGGAGACGCGGTAGCCGTTGTAGTCCTCGTCGATGGTCTCGCACGTCGCTCCAACCTGCGCCATCTTCTCCGCGCAGGTGGTGCCGCCAGGGCTTAGGTACGCGTCGGCAGCGAGGATGCCCTTGGGGTCGTCGACACAAGTCGGCGACGGCGGCGGCGCCGGCATGCACGTGTAGTTGGGACAGTCGTCGTAGCTCTGCGGCTGGACAGTCGGCACATAGCCCGCCTCGCACACGGCAGCCTCGCCCATCGCCTCGTTCGCGCAGCAGTCGTTCGAATTGTCGCGGCACATTGACGGCTCGCCGCCGCACGTCGGATCGCAGCCGCCGCTAAAGTCGCAGCACTGCTCGCCGTAATGGTTGCAATCGCAGTCGCCGCACGAGGGCACACCGCAGTCGCCGCAGTTGCAGTAGCCGCCGCCGATCCCCTCCGCCTCGCAGTACGAGCGCGTCGGGCACACGTCCGCGCAGCACTCGGCGGGCGACGGCGGCGGCGGCGCCGGATCTGGTGTGCAGCACGTGTTGCCAATCTTCTGGCCTCCACTCGCGCACTGCGGATAGAAGCCCGCATCGGCGGGCCGCGCCCACGTGCCGCCCTCGTCGATCGCGATCTGCAGGGAGAGGGTGTAGCCGCTCGCGCAGCCGACCACGTCAGAGTTGCCACAGCAGTCGCTGTCGACACTGCCGTACTCGAGGCACACGCCCTCACTCGGCACGGCGCAGTCGACGGCCGGTGCACACGTAATCTTGATGCCGGTGGATCGGGCCTCGTCTATCGCGACGCACGTCTCAAATGGCACGTCGGAACAGCGCTCGCCACCATCGAACTGATCCACGCAACTGTCCATCGAGCTGTCGGAGCACGCGTGGACGAGCGTCTCACTGGTGGCGTGCATCCCCCAGTGCGTAAAGTCGACGTCAAAATACTGACCCGTCAGCACCGAGTCCGGAGTCGCCACGCACGTCCGGTCGGACAACATCGCCGACGTCACGGCAGGCGAGCCGCTGCAGTCGGTGTTCGTGAAGATCTGAAAATCGAGCGTATCGCACGACGGCGGCTGGTCGAAGAAGCAGCACGTGTACTGCCCGTCATTGACAGGGACGACCAAGTAGCCGTCGCGGCACGTCTGCGCCTCACCGTCTGGCGTGCCGTCCGCGTAGCAGTCGTCGCCGCCGGCGCTCGAGCACTTGGACGCGTCGCAGCGGCAGTGAGGCGGGTAGCACGTGTAGCGACCTTCGTTCCGAGGGTCGTCGGGGTGAGGGCTGGCGGTGTAGCCGTCGCTGCAGGTCTGCGCCTCAGACTGGCCATCGGCGTAGCAGTCGTTGCCGCTGCTCGAGCACTTGCTGTCATCGTGGACGCAGGGAGACGGCGGGGGCGGAGCAGGTGCCTGGCCTGGCTGGAACGGCGGGTGCGGCGGTGTGGGCGGCGCGAGCGGAAACAGGCGCAGCGAGCGCACTCTGTCGCAGCCCGGCGTTGGCCGAGGCTCGCACTCGTACCCGCACACGAGCACGCTGGAGTCGTACGTGAATGTCTCTCCTCCGCCGCCAGTCTCGGTCGCCACCTCCACACCGCAGCCTGGAGAGACACGGATGAAGTCGAGCCCAGTGCAAGTATCAATCCACGTCGATGCGTCCGTCGAGACCCACTCGCTGCCGCAGTAGCCGCCGTCGTCCCCGCAGCAGTCGCCGCCCGAGCTCGAGCCCCACGGCGAGCATTCAGAAGCCGGGTCGCAGTTGCACCCGACCGACTCGTAGCCGCGAGCAACACACTCAGGGGGTGGAGCGGGCGCCTCACCTGGCAGGAACGGCGGGAGCGGCGGCGTGGGGACGCCTGGCACTGCACGGCACGCCTCGAACTGCTCCTCGGTAGTGCTGTAGCCCGGGATCGATCCCGCGCCAGAGCAAGTGGCGCCGACGGGGTAGACGCCCGAGGTGTAGCACCGGCAGAAGCTCTGAAAATCGGCCGTGCCCTCCCTTATCATGGTCTGGCACGTCGGGCTGAGGCTGTCCCACCATGCAGAGGTGGCGACGGCCGCCGGGCACGTGCTAGAGCACGGCGCCTCGTAGCAGCCGGGAGGGGGGTTGACGCACCGCTCGTACAGGTGGGACACCGTGCTCGCGCCGGCCGTCGGAGCGCACGTCGCGGCGCGCGCCGCCGCCTCGTCGCCGCTTCTATAGCAGGCGCAGATGGTTGAGAGATCGCCCAGCGAGTCGCCAAGCCCGTTCATGTAGTCTCGGCAATCTTGCGTCATGGACGCTAAGTGCTGCTGCGCCGCAAGCGAGGCCGGCCCCGCCGAGTCCGACTCGTAGTCGCACATCCACTCGTCGCGCTCGTCGCCGGGCTCGGTGCACAGAGATTTGATCGGCGTGCTCCCATCGCACCACTTGCTCTCGTACAGAGTGGAGCCGTCCGAGGCTTTCTCGTGGTACTCGTGTTGGCAGGACGAATCTTCCACCCACTCCTTCACGAGTGAACCTTGGCAGTCGACATCTTCGTAGTGCTTGGCGACGTTCACGCCATCCTCGCAGACCTGCATGAAAGATTCGCCGCCGCCCCACGTTCCAAAACCGCAGGTCTCGCCGTAGACCTCGTGATGGCACTCGCCGCCGCATTTTGATCCACCTGGGTCTTCGTCGGTCTCGCCGTCGTCGCCGCCGCTGTCGTCGCAACCGCCGTCAATGTACGCTTGGACCGCCTCCCGGCCGTACTGCTCGTCGCATGCAGCCCGGCAGCGCTCGGCGATGCAGCCACATGTCTGATTGGGAGGCACCGACTCACCATCATGAGGCACATCGCGGCAAGCTTGCACGCACGCGCCGCACCTGTCAGGCTCAGGGAGAAGCGACGGCCAGCATGTGAAGGCCTGGCTCGACGCGGGTGTGGCGTCCGTCGGCGAGGTGGCCCACGTCCAGCAGTCGCCGGGCCTGATCGGGCCGCTGCTGCCGTCCGCCTTGCCCAAGAGCCAGCCGTACATGCCGTCGTCCTCGTTCGACCCCAGAGTGCCGTCGGCGTCGCCGCTGCAGTCGGCGTTGCTGAACCAAGAGAGGTTCGACGCGCCCGCCGCGCAAGAGATCGTGTAAAAGTAACCCCGCTCGTCGCCCACGCACTCACCGTGGCCGATCGCCAGCACGCTGGGGGTGCCGGTGCAGTCAGCGGAGGAGTAGAAGTACGTGGCGGCGCCGACAGGAAGCGAAGGCGGGGCGCCGCAGCAGCGCTCGGTGTAGTGCTGCCTGGTGCCATCACGTTCGCCCGCCGGAAGCCTGTCCAAGAAAGCGGCGAGGCCAGCGCAATCGTACGGGAATGCGGAGTAGCCGCCGGCCGCGCACACTTCCTCGCTCCCGGCAGGCAGTCCAGACTCCACGATGTTTCCGCCGCCGGGATCCAAAGTGTCGCCCGTAAAGCAGTGGACGCCAGCAGGAGTGGAATCCACGGCGCACGGCTGGCTCGGAGGCGGTCCCACCGGCATGGTAGAGCCGCAGGGAATGTAGCCGACGCACGCATCACAGCCTTCGTCCGCATTGGCGCATTCGTCGGGTGCACTGAGGCAGTACAGAAACGAGAGGCACCCCCGGCAGTAGTCCGAGATCGCGGTGCAGTCGGGCGTCGGCGCACAGACGTAGCGGGAGGAGCTGCCCTCCGCATGATTGACACAGGAGAAATCGGCGGCCAACGCGTACGGCGACGGGGTGGAGGTGCAGTCGGACGTTGGGAAGTACTCGCCCGTCAGATAGGGCGTTCCGCCCCCCATATTGCAGTACTCGCCCTGCACGCTGAAGCCGGCGCCCGTATCAGTACAATGCGAGTGCGGCGCAGTCGGGAAGGCCTCCATTTGCCACGTGCGCGTTGCGGCGCCATTGCAGTCGGGACCCGCAAAGTCCCAACCCTGACTGACAACGCCCACTGAAGGCGTCGCTGGAGGGGGCGGAGCGGGCGCCGCGCCTGGAAAGAACGGCGGAAGCGGCGGCGGCGGCGGAGCGAGCAGCCCTGCGAACGCGAGGTTGGCAAGCTGCTGCATCAGCGTGCAGCCAACGGCGTAGCCGTTCGTGGCGATGACCCCGAACGAGATGTCGAGAGTCGGCGAGTAGCACGCGTAGCGGCCGGAGGCGCCGAGAGCGCACACCCAATCCGGGTTGTAGAGCCAGAACCTGTAGCCGTAGCCCATGAGCAGCGGCGACGCACCACACTGCCTCCCGCTGTAGTACCAGGGGGACCAGTGGTTGCTCATCGCCGTCTGTACGAACGTCGTGGAGAGGAGGCGGGGGCCGCCGGGCGCAGCGAGCCCCTGCTGCCGGAAGAGCAGCACCAACTTGGCCAGGTGGCGCGGCGCCATATGGAGGTCTGTCTCCGTGTTCTGAAGTGTCCCGGCGTCGATGGGCCACGTGAACTCACCGGCGGACACGCCGAGCGCGGGAAACAGCGAGCTCAGTCCGAATTCCATCGGCGTGAGGCCGCTCTTCTCGTAGATGATCCACGCAAGGATCTTCTGCGTGCAGATGTAGTTGAAGGAGCCTACCTCCGCGTTGGTGAAGCTGACATAGCCCTGGTTGAGCGTCGCCACCAGCGTCGCGGTTGCACCGCCCCAGCCGCAGCCCCACTCCGTCAGGCCGCTCGACATCGTAAGGAGCTGCTCGACCGTTATCAGCCGCTTCTCTGCGCCTCTGTTCACCGTGTCCCAGTTGAGCGTCGTGAAGATGTCCTCGAGCTTTGTGGAGAGCGTGAGCTGCCCAGCGTACAAGAGCTCGCCGATCATCGTTGCCGCCCAAGATTTCGTGCACGAGAAGATTTGGTACGTCGACGTTGCGTCACCGACGTCGTACCGCTCGGCGACGACTTCAGTGCCCTTGAGGACGACGTAACCTTTAAAGCCGATGCCCGAAGGGCCGATCGCGTCGGTGGCCGCGCTCAAAGCAACGGCGTCCGGGTGGGTGTTGTAGCCCGCCGCGTTCACGAGCGGCAGCGAAAGGTCGACGTAGTCGTCAGCGGCAGACGGCGTTGCTGGTGGCGATGCCGGCGGCAAGGGCGGAGTGCCGGGTGGTTGTGGCGCCGGCTCGTCGCCGGGGGCTGCAGCGCAATTGTACATGCCTTCGCAGGTCGCCGGTGTAAGGTCGTCGCCACCCAGGGACTGGTAGCCCACGCAGTGGAAGCAGTTGAGCCGATTGGCCGGGTCGTAAGCGGCTTTGACCTGAAGCAGGCGAGGCAGGTTGGCGCCCCACGCCTGCGCGTCCCAGTCGGGCTCGTCCTTGGCCGCGTGGTTGTAGCACACGCCTGCGGGCGGCCGGGCGGTTTGAGCGTTGGGGCAAGAAGGTGGGTGCCCATTGGCTTGAGGAATTTCTTGCGGTGTGGCTGGGCGCGCATTGGCTTGAGGAATTTCGAGCGCACCTGAGTCGGGCAGGTCGTCGCGCAGTCGCTCGATGAGCCTCGGGTCGAAGACCTCCATGTTCCAAATCGAGACGCGTACCGACGGGTGCACGGCCGTCTCGTCGGCGGCCACGTCAGTGACCGCGCCGCCCAGGAAGTAGTTGAAGGTGAACCAGCCGTTGTACATCATCCACTTGAGCGTCGCCTTGGCCTCGGCGCCGTTGTTCTGCGTCACCCAAGCCGCAGGGATCATCCTCGAGTGGATGTTGACGCCCGCCTGCCCCGTCGCGTCGGTCTCGGCGCCAAAGGTGCGGCAGGCGACGCTGGAGCTGTCGCGGCACCCCACTGTGCGCGACGCCCAGTAGCTGTCGAACTCGGTCAGGCTGATCGTCACGTACTGCTGCTGCTCCGCCGTGAGCCCCGCCCGCCACTCGCGCAGCGCGCCGACGAACGTGGCCTCGGCCTCGCTCGCCGTGCCACGAAAGTACAGCACGACGATGGACGAGAGAGTCCAGTAGCCTCCCGACCACTCGCGGCCGAGCGTGGGCGACGTCTCGACCCAGAAGTCGAGCCAGCTCTCGATGACGGGCGTGCGGCTCTCCCAGGTGGCCCAGGTGATGTCGTCGATGCTCATTGAGAGCGCCGCCACGGCCGATGACGCGTGTGTGCGGTGGTAGGCGGCAGTCACGACGCCGAAGGCGCCGCCGCCGCCGCCGCGCAGCGCCCAGAAGAGGTCGGGCTCCGAGCATGCGTCAGCCGTGCGCAGCACGCCGTCGGCAGCCACCACCTCGAAGGCCACGACGTTGTCGATCCCGTAGCCAAAAGTGCGCGAGAGGGCGCTCAGCCCGCCGCCCATTAGCCAGCCGCCGGCCGCGGCGACCGTGAGACCGCCGCCGCCGACGATGTCACGCCCGGCATCGCCGACCACCGGGTACGCCTCGCCCCACACCTGCCCGCCGCCCACCTTGAGCACCTGCTCGGTCGCGGTGCCGCAGCTGTCCGTGTGAGTGGCGATCGTGCCGAACTTTTCGAACTCGGCCATCCAGATCAGCAGCGAGCCCTTCATCGCACTGCTCCCCGCGTACGAGTGCCCGGACGTCTTGACTGAGACGCTCAGGTCATGCGTGCTGGCAAACTCCAGCGCGGCCTGCACGTCGGCCACCGTGGCGGCCGCCACCGAGTAGGCGGGAAGGTTGACGAGGCCGTCGCCGGCGCACGCCTCGAACTTGCAGTGGTTGTCCTGCATACACGCGCCGTGACCCTCCTGCATCAGGCCGATTGCGTTCGTGTACTGCTCGTAGCAGACGTCGTAGGACTCCTCCGCGAGCGCAGTGAGCGCCGAGGGCCCTTGGCTGAGGGACTCGGCCAACGATGCCCAGTCTGCGTTGGACGGCCAGCAAGACTGGCCCGGCACGCAGTACGACGACGGCGATTCGAGCATGCGGCGCTGGACAATGTCCGATCCCGTGGCGTCGCCCACGAGGTCCCGGCCCTCGGCAAGCACGAGCCCCGCCAAGCAGAGACCGAAAGCGACCATGTCGGAATTTGAGTCGCTGTCGCGCCTCGATGTCGCTGTCGCTTCTGCTTCAGGTTGGCGCCGTGCCGAAGCTTTCTGTTGATTTTGCACTGGCACCGCGCGGCACTTGCACCCCCAAAGGGCGTGCAATTGGCGTGCAACACCCCCGCCCACGGGTTTCTTTTTCCAGATGAAGTGTGTGAGTGTGTACAACTCTCACTCACATGACAGGAATTGTCGCCTTCCTATCTATCTATCTACAGGAAGGAAGATCAGGGGTAGGGTGGAGAACGTGGGGGCGAGGCAGACGGCGGCGGAGCTGCGACGGCGATGCCGAGGGAGGTGGTGGCGACGCGGCGACACGGAGGGCGGCGGCTGCGGCGAGGCAGGAAGCCACAGAAACGTACAATTGGAAGGCTCGGCACTCTCACGGGACGGCGAGACACGCGCACGGTAGTACGTGTAACACGAGCAAGTCGGCCGGCAGCGGCACGTCGCCGCGCTGCGAAAGCAGGAGCATGCACCGCACGAGCGCTCGCGCGCCGGGGTGGAAGAGGTGGTGCGTGCTTGGGCACCACACGATCTCTTGCAGGACGCGCCGTGGCAGCAGGCTGCGCGCGACCTCCCCCAGATCACGCACCTCCGCGACGGGATCGTTCGCAAGCCGCAGCGCAGCCTCCGCCACGAGCGCATGAGGTGCAGCGCCGCCCGCGGCACGGCGCAGCGTCTCAGCTTCCTGCCTCGTGAGCGTGGCGTCGGTGCGCACGCGCGCGTCGAGTGCCTCCTCGAGGTAGAGGCGCGAGGATGGCGTCTCGAACGGAGCCACGTCGAAGGCGCCGTGGCCAACCGCCTCCAGCACCGTGGTTAGCATCACCGCGCCCACAAAGCGCAGGTGGGCCGACGGGTGGCTCAGCATTCCGAGGTACATGTGCCACGTCTCGCCCGGCCGGAGGTAGCCCGTGCGCTGGAGGTGGCGGCGCGAATTGCGCTCGAGCACGGACGAGAGCGAATGCACCCAACGGCTCGCCTCGCCGTCAGCAGTCGGGTACAGTCGGCGCAACCACTCGGCGGCTGCCCGCGCGAGCTCCGGTCGGTCGAGGCAGTACGCAAACGAGCAGACGGTGTAGCACGCGCGAAATTGGATCTTCAAATAATGAGCTCGGGTCTCCCTCAGGATCGTCGAGCACCACGCGACGATCTCGTCGGCCCGAGGGGCGAGCAGCGGGCGCAGCGTGGCGGTGCCCCGGAGGGCGACGCGCATGAGGGCCCCGAGCGCCATCTGCTTGAGCCACGAGTGGCACGCCGGCGAGGCCAGCGCGTCGCACGCGCCGTCGATGAGCTTAGGGCTAATCTCCGCATCCGTCAGGTAGTTTACGTGGTTGTGCAACACCCACAGCCAGGATGGCGTAGTGGCGAACGCCTGTGGGCGGCTGGCGAGCCGGCCAAGAGCCGTGGCAAGGCCGCGAGCGCACACGACCAGCCGCTCCTCGTGTGTCTCCGTGATGTGTCCGATGAGGCGCACGACGCGGTCGTCTTCCATTCTGCGCAGGAGCTGGTCCATCACGTCAGTCTCAAAGAGACTGGTGCGCAGGCCGCGCTCGTGCGCCTCGTCCCGCTCGGGGTCGGACCAATTTCCGTCGAACCGCGCGAAAAGGCCTTCGAGTACCTCGGGCGTGAGGTTGACGTGGCGGAGAGAGTGGCGCGGCTCGAGCTCCATGGATTTCCGGGGTCGCGAACTCCATGGATTTCTGCCTTTTCTTTTCTTCTTGTGTGAGGATCTGCTGAATTATTTCTTGCGTAGTGTTTTAGTGCGGCGGGGATTTAAATTCTTTTCTGGCGATGTCCACCCCGCCGCGCCGCCGCTCGCGCCGCCTCGCCCCCACCACCGCCGCGCCGCTTACCCCAGCCCGCCCGCCCGCCCGCCTCCTCGACCTCCCCACGGACCTCCTCGTGCGCGTCGTCTCTCGCTGCAACCCTCCCGACATCGCTCGCGCCGCGGCCGTCTCGCTGCTCTTCCACTCCTCGCTTGCGGCGGAGGGCATCCGCTTGTGGGCGCGCGAGCGCGGCTTCGAGCTTCCCGCGCAGCCAGAGGGCGAGAGCTGCGCCGTGCGGTGGCTGTGCTTTGCGGCCTTGCTGTGCGAGTCCAACCCGCCGGCGAGGGCGGCGGCAGGCCAACGGCACAGCGTCTTCATTGATGGCGAGGGGCGGCTCTCGTCGTGCGGCTCAGAGCAGTACTCCTTCCTCCCAGGAGGATCAGCAGCGAGCTCCTTCCTCGGCCACGGCGAAGGTGTGGCGCGGCTTAACACACCTGCCCGCCTCCCGTCGATGCTGGGCGGCGAGCGCGCCGTGAGTGTGTCGTCTGGAAGCGCGCACAGCCTGGCCCTCACCGCCGCTGGCGCCGTCTGGAGTTGGGGCTACGGAAGCCAAGGCCGGCTAGGCCACAGTGACTGGCAGGCCCAGTGCCAGCCGAAGAAGATCGAAGGCTTTGCTGGCCAGCGCGTCGTCGCAGTGTCGGCTGGAGCACTCCACAGCCTCGCCATCTCCGCCGACGGCGCCGTCTGGAGCTGGGGCTTTGGGGCCTATAGCCAGCTAGGCCACGGCGACCAGCAGAACCAACTGCTGCCGAAGAAGGTCGAGGCCTTAGCTGGCCAGCGTGTCCTCGCTGTGTCGGCTGGCTTTAGCCACAGCCTCGCCATCAACGGCGACGGCTCCGTTTGGAGCTGGGGCTGGGGAGCCTGTGGCCGGCTGGGCCACGGCGACCAGCAGGACCAGCCGCTGCCCAAGAAGGTCGACGCATTTGACCAGCGTGTCGTCGCCGTGTCGGCTGGAATGCACCACAGCCTCGCCATCACCGCCGACGGCGCCGCCAGGAGCTGGGGCCGTGGAGTCTTTGGCCAGTTGGGCCACGGCGACCAGCAGGACCAGCCGCTGCCCAAGAAGGTCGAGGCGTTGGCGGGGCAGCGCGTCATCGCCGTGTCGGCTGGAATCGCGCACAGCCTCGCCCTCACCGCTGACGGCGCCGTCTCGAGCTGGGGCAAGGGAGCCTCTGGCGAGCTGGGCCACGGCGACCAGCAGAACCAACTGCTGCCGAAGAAGAACGAGGCCTTGGCTGGGCGGCGCGTCGTAGCTGCGTCGGCGGGAGGCGATTACAGCATCGCCATCCTCTGCGATGATGCCGTCTTCACCTGGGGCCGGGGCCCCCACGGCTGCCTAGGCCACGGAGAGGACCTGTCGAACCAGCTGCTGCCCAAGAAGGTCGCGGCGTGGGCGCCGGGCCAGTGAGGCAAGGCAAGATGCATGCACATGCACACATCTCCACGCGCGGCCACTGCCGCTGCAACGGACGGCGGCCAGGGGGGCAGGGGAAAGGGAGAGCAAAAGGGTCGCAGCAAAAGCGGGATCCAGCGGTGTGTCCACATTGTGTGTCCGGTCGAGGCTCGAGGGAGGCCCCAGGTCTTGTGCAGGGGCTGGCGGCTGCCGATAAAATCCGTTCGCATGTGTAAGGACTCAAAGTCGGGGCGAGCGATATAGAGAGTGGCGGGGTCATGTAGGCGCGCGAACGAATATTAGTTAGTGGATGATGATGCAAACGCAAGCTCGTACTCAAGCTCATCCCGCTCTCCCGTCCACCCTGGTCCCTGCGCTCGCACGTCTCTGACTCGCGTCATACATGCGCATCTCCGTCTCCCCCGCACTCCACCCCCCGCGCAGCGCCGCAGAGGGTGGCGCTGCCGGGCCCGGATGCCCCAGAAGAAGAGCTCCATACTCTCAGACGAGGAGAGTATCCACAGACATGGCCTGAAACATGGGTACATGGCCCATTGTCCTGACCTCGCGCGCCACGCCGCGTGTCTTCAGGCTACCGGGGACGCCGCTTTGTCGGTCCGCGACGCAGGAGAGAGAATCTCGACAATGGATTGCAGCGCGTTTGGCGCCTATGGAGCAGCAGGCAAGCCGTGACGCGGGAGGGGAGAGAGAGAGAGAGAGAGAGAGAGAGAGAGAGAGAGAGAGAGAGAGAGAGAGAGAGAGAGAGAGACGCCCCACCTCCTCGCTTGGCGGCGGAGACGGCCCGAGGCGGCGATGCAACGGCCCGTCTCACCTCGTCCGAGGAAGAGATCGACTCGGCCCCCGCGCGCAAGGGCGCGTCCGGCCTAACGCCAAGGCAACGTCCGGTACTCCTTGCTCCCCGCCGCTGGTGAGGGGGCAGACAACCTTGACATCGCGGAAAGAATTTTACAAGAACGGTCAGCACACTGGCACAACAGGGGCGCACTAACTGGCGCAGACTAGCACACACACCGGCACACCACCGGCTCGAGACCACCGGAGAGCCTAAGCGACTCCATTAAGAAAGAATCTAACGGCAATGCACAAGAATCGGCACGGCCTGCACATGCAGCGTTTGTATATCGTTCTCCACACCGCCGTGGCGTGGCAGACGGTGAACGAGCTAGCATGCGGAGAGAGCGGCATTGTGCACGGAGCAGAGTGCACTTGGTCGACCTCGTGCTTCCTCCGACCCGCTGGTGATTTTGTGTTAGCCTTGTGTTTAATATGCCAATAACATACTCAAGTACCCGAAAAACGAAAGGGATTGATTGGCGAACGCTGCCGGCTGTAAAGAAAGAAGCCCCTGGCGAGGCAGGCTGTTGGGGGAGCGCAACAGATTTAGAGGTTTTGTGTGCTGGCTCTGTCTGCTCGGGTTGTCGCTGTGCGCGGCTAGACCGAAATATGCTCTTGCGTGGGGGCCTTGTGTGTGAGAGAAGACGGGAATTCCCACAACAAAGCTCCCTCGCGCAACACTAGCCGACGTGGAAAAATGACCAATGACTGAATTGACTCGAATTTTACCTTCGCGGCGTCTCGCGCACACGGCCATAGTAGCGGGCAGTGCTGTGAGGGCCCGCTTCGGCGCCTCGGACTTCGGGCCGGCTGGTACGCGCTGGTTTGCTGGCGTCGTCACGTCCGCCAACGACGACGGCACCTTTGCCGTCCAATACAACGACGGCGACTATGAGGACTCGGTGCTCCCAGAGTACATCCAATCGATCAACGAGGAGGAGGAGGACCCGGAATGGCAGCCCGTTTCCGCGCAGGCGGTACGAAAGGGCGGACGCAAACGGCCGCTATCGTCTGAGTCCGAGGCGGTCGCGGCAGACAGGCGTCTGAAGATGGCGGCAGTGGCAGCATCCCTCGCGACATTCGCAGACGGCCATCATCTCCATCTGAGCTCCAAATCCAGCACCGGCTACCTAGGCGTCACTTCAATAATTCATCAAAGAAACCGGAGCTACCCTGCCAAACCGTTCAAAGCGACTGGGCCATGTAGTGATCTAGTAGCTGGGCCACAAGGACGTGGTCAGCACCTAGGCTCTTTCGCGACGGCAATCGAGGCTGCCGTGGCGTATGCCAAGCACGTGGCAACCGTGGGCCACCGCGGCGCGGGTGCGCCGGGGGGGCACTGCTTGCGCGGTGAGAGCGCGGTCGATGCCGAGGTCGTTCCGGAGCTGCACGCCGAGGTCATCTCTCAGGTGGACTGCGAGGCGGTCGAACCGCGTCCAGGCATCGCGTCGGGCGACGGAGCGCAGCGCTTGCGGCTGCAGCGGCACATGCGAGATAACCGGCTCAGCGTGACTGATGTGCTGCGCTTGTGCGCGTCGATGATGGATGGCGCCGCGGTGTGAGAATGCGCAGCAGTGTTGGGCGTGTGGGCGTGTGCGGGGTCCGCCGGTGTAATGTTATATCCGCGTGGTCGATGGTGCAGGCGTCGGAGGTGGGACGTACGAGTCGAAACGAAGGGAAAACAAAAGAGAAGCAGTGTGAAGCCATAGGACGTATTTTCTTCTCACACATCCCAGACTTGATCCGCTTTGGCTCCACGACCACGTGCTGGGAGTTCAAGTGCTACACTCCGTTCCTCCCCTCCGGCGCAAAGGGCAACGGCTCTGCTCGCTGCGGAGGTGCCGCCTCCCGTGCCGATGGGCACTTCATCGCGCTTGGCAACACTGAGAAGCACCTCTCCGTCGTCGTTCTCGGCCACCCCCAACGGGGTGACCCGGACACGGAGGAGCAGTTGGACCGTCGCGCTGGCCGCGCAGGGCGTGCGTTGCGCCGCCGTGACCAACGCGCCGAGGGCCAACGCAGAGCTGATGCTCGGCGCGATCGGCGCCGTGGCGGGCAAGGAGAGCCTCAGCTTCTTCTCGCCGTTGATCATTGGCGACGAGTGCAGCCACGCAAAGCCGCACCCGGAGCCCTACCTCGCCGCGATGCGCCTCCTCGGCGTAGAGGCGGAGAACTGCCTCGCGTTTGAGGATTCGCCGTCCGGCGCCGCCGCGGCCGTGGCCGCAGGCACCCAGACCGTCGGCATCACGTCGACGCAAACCGCCGAGAAGCTCGAGGAGGCGGGCTGCAGCATCGCGATCCGCGATTTCGAGGACCCGGGACTCGCAGCACTGCTGCGAGACACATGGACATTGCGCGCCGCGCTGCTATGACACTCGAGGTACACGCCTTGATTTAAATATGATACAATCTCCACCGCATCTCGTGGCATCTGTACGGCTCTACAGGTGTCGGCTCTGTCCTCTGACTGAAAGCAACAAATAACGCAATGCCAATGGAAAGAGCAGTAACTATTCAACGAGCAGTGTCCAGTGATTTGCATGGTCCAGGACTCCTACCGCGTGCTCCCCACGCACGAGGAGGCTGCTGCCCACAGAGCGTCCATCCACTGTTATCACCCTACTGTGAACTGTGAGCACTACTTCTACAGTCCTAAAACGGACTACTACTCGGCGTGCGTGAAGTTGTCTGCGAGGCAAAGACCGCCGCCTGCTGGCGCGGCGCCTAGATGAGCGAGGCAAAAGAGAGATACAGTTGTATGCCCTAACTAAATAATAGGTCATTAAAGGTCATTAATAGGTCTTTAATAGGTCGTGAATGGCTGATCGGCGGCGATCGCCATCAGCGGCTGCGGCAGCGACGTGAGAATTGACCACAGGCCTGTTGGGTTGGGGAGGGGAGGGGGAAGGGGGACGTTGAAACCACGCGTCCCACGCGTCCCAAGGCGCGTCGTCCCTCTCGCCGCTTGAGTATGCAGTTCTACCACGGCACCTCGCTGGAGGCAATTGTGGCAATCCAGGAGTCGGGCTTCCGCGTGGATCTGTCCGGCTCTAATGCCGGCGCCGCCCTCGGGCCAGGAGTCTATGTTACCACGACACTACTGAAGGCCCTGAACTACGCTGAGGGCACGGCCGGCAAGCCAAACCCGGCGGCTGGAGGTGTGCTGGTGCTGGAGGTCGCCCTTGGACGCTGCTACCGCGTGCGTTCGAACAGCCAGGGAGAGCGCACCAGCTGGGCAGCTCGGGGCTACGACTCAGCCTGGGCCGCAGAGGGTGTCATTGGCATCCGTGAGGAGCACTGCGTGAGGGACCCTGCGCGTATCCGCATCACCAACGTGGTCCTGGGCAACACACGAGCTGCACAGGATTCCGGCTATCAGGTTTGCAACGGGCGCCTTCGCAACGTCACGAGGGAGAAGGCGGTGAAGGAGGCTCAGCGCAAGCGCGATGTGGGCCGGCTGATCGAGCTCGGAGCCGAAAGGCAGCGGGCAATCGAGTTGCTTGACCGTTACGGCTCGTTGCAGGCGGCTGCGAACGCGTTGTGCGCGGCTGCGGACGCCTCCATTCCTTTGGAGGTGCGGAAGCGGGTCCAGCAGCTGCGCAGCGGAGGGGACGGGCAGAAGGAGAAGGCCGCGAGGGAGCTGCGGGAGCTCGCTTTCAACAACGCGGTGGTGATTGCGAGGGCGGGGGGCATCGCGCCTCTGGTGGCGCTGGCTCGCGACGGCACGGACGAGCAGAAGGAGAACGCCGCGGCGACGCTGTATTTCCTCGCTGTCAACGCCGATAAACAAGGTGGCGATTGCGAGGGCGGGCGGCATCGCGCCGCTGGTCGCGCTGGCTCGCGGCGGCACGGACGGGCAGAAGGAGAAGGCCGCGGCGGCGCTGGCGAACCTTGCTCGCGACGCCGATAACAAGGTGGCGATTGCGAGGGCGGGTGGCATCGCGCCGCTGGCGGCGCTGGCTCGCGGCAGCACGGGCGGGCAGAAGGGGTATGCCAGTTGGGCGCTAAGGAGCCTCGCTTACAACAACGCCGACAACAAGGTGGCGATTGCGAAGGCGGGCGAGGAGCTTCAGGCCAAGATGGCGCAGCTACAGGTCGCGAGGGAGAAGGCGGAGAAGGAGGCGCAGCGAGAGCGCGATGTGAGCCGGATGATCGAGCTCGGGGCGGCAACGCGTGAGCGGGCAATCGCGTTGCTTGAGCGACATGGCTCGTTGCAAGCGGCTGCGAACGCGTTGCGCGCGGCTGTGGACGCCGCCATTCCTTCAGAGGTGCGGGAGTGGATGGAGCAGCTGCGGAGCGGAGGGGGCGGGCAGAAGGAGAAGGCCGCGAGGGAGCTGAGGCTCCTCGCTGTCAGCGCCGACAACCAGGTGGCGATCGCGATGGCGGGCGGCATCGCTCCGCTGGTGGCGCTGGCTCGCGACGGCACGGACGGGCAGAAGGAGGCGGCCGCGGGGGCGCTGTGGAACCTCGCTTGCAACAACGACGATAACAAGGTGGCGATTGCAAAGGCGGGCGGCATCGCGCCGCTGGTGGCGCTGGCTCGCAATGGCACGGGCGGGCAGAAGAGGTGGGCCGTGGGAGCGCTCGCGAACCTCGCTCGCAATGCCGACATCAAGGAGCTCCTGCGCTAGTATGGGCACCCTCTATCACAACACTACTGATCCTGGTCATTAGAGCTGCCAGGGATAGCATCAGGAGCCGGTAGGAGTCAAATCCCCTCATATTTCTGAGACATGAGCCCCCATTCTCGCACAACATGCCAATATCCATATCTTTCCATCAATCACCGAAACGTGCGACGTACCGCGCGCACGCCGTTTTCTCGCTCCGCCAAGAGATACACCCAGGGAGCCACACACCTCTGGGGGGAGGCGGGGGCCCCCGGAGGCACCGTGCGCCGCGCCGCACGACGGTGCGGAAACGGGGCCCGGCTCTACTTAACTACTAGTCTCTACTAGCACCGACTTCCCGAATGATCAAGTTGATCAGAGGGCAGATTTGGAGAGATCTCGAAGAGTACACACAGATAGACCCTCCAATCATCAGAAAACTCCAACCTGATCGGTCGTACTGACCGCCGACAGATCACTCCAGACAGCAGACAGGCCGACGTCTGCACGCGGCCGGCCGGGCGAGAGGCTTGACACGATCCGACCCTGCGACCCTCATGCTGCTGCTCTAGCTATCAGACATGCGCTGCTGGCTGCTGCCACAATGTGCGACCGGTGCTGACCCACTTGGCGGCCTTCCCGGTCAGTGGTGAGGCGCAGTTCAGAGCTGTCGATGGCGCGATGCCGCACTGGTCCCACATTGGTGACACGAGACCACCACGTTTGCCGGTCCAAGAGAGAGGCACCGGCGCTGTCGTGAGAAGGTACATGGTCCCTCTTGACTGCCCATGCGCGCGAGGCTGTGTATAGGCATAGCCTCGAGAGTGCCAGCAGCCAATCCGAGGCAGTTTGTGACGCGCATTGCGTCAGAAGCGTGCACGCGCTGGAAGGACACCTCCCTACTGGCCGCACGATCAGGTCGTCACTGAATGCTGGATACTAAGGCCGCGAGCTATGCATGTGGTCAATTGTGCATCATGGCACGGTCAGCAGCGCCGACAGGCTGTCGCAAGGCGTGATAGCCATGGTCGCAATACGACGCGAAATTCTCATGAAAACAAGGAGAAATCGCGAAATAAAATAAAAATCGGCGCCTGCGGCGGGCCATGGGACCCCATCTCCCCCCCGCATGGGTACCGCCTAGGGGCCCCGCCTGCCCCCAGAGCCACACACACACACGCTCTCCGCCCACCGCCACAAACAAGTCGCTCTCTGTCGCCTAGCATTGTTCCCTACACCTATCCCCAGGCCGCGCGCACGGCGTACCCACCTATTGCAGGTCGACCACGCTTCGACATCGCTAGCCTTGATGTGGCTCCTGAGCTTGCTGGCTGCTTTCAGCCTGCCGTCGCCGCCCGCCGCCTCTCGCCGCCAGCTCCTGAGTCGGGCTGCTGCCTCTCTGCCGGCACCCGCAGCACTAGCGTTCGCCGCAGAGGCGCCGTCGTCCGTCCGCGTCAAGGGTGCGGCGGAGATGGACCTCGAGTTTTACGCCCGCGGCCTGCTCGGCTCGGGCGGCGCTCCGAGATCGGCTCCGCCTCCGCCGCCGTTGGCGGCGCGCCAGCTGGACGCGGCGCTGGCCAAGCGCTTGCTGGACGCTGCCGCCGCGGGCATCGCGCCCTCTGTGAGCGCGCCGAGCGCCGCCAAGCTGCGTCAGGCCGCGGGTGCGCGCCGCCAAGCCCTCGCAATCGAGTACGATCGCGCGCTCTTTGCCGGCGCGTTTAGTGCGGCAGGCGGCTACGACACCTCCCTGGGCGGCGCGAGCGCGCTGTCGCAGCCAGAGGCGCTCCAGTACGGCTTTGACCTCTCGGCGCTCGCCCTGTTCACGCTCCTGAGCGAGGCGCGGCTGCCGCGCAAGGAGCTGGCCGCCTGCTACGCGCGTGTGGGCGAGGAGCTGCTCGTGGCGGTGGCGGCGGCCACCCCGGCCCCGCCGCAACAGGCAGCCGGTTCTGCCTCCTCCCTCTCTGAGATACTCAGGGGCGTGCGCGCGCTGCTCGACGCGCTACAGCGCGGCGGCTACCTCGCCGCCTACGCGATTGACGACGGCGACGCGGACGAGGGCCTCTGGCAGCAGCGCTCGTCGCTGAGCTCCACGCGGTTGACCGTCACCCTGACCGATTCTGCCGCCTTGCGAGCCGCGCTGTTGCTCAACGGGCGCGGCGTCTCACCCGAGCTCGCGCGGCCGCTGCTCAGCGCCTTCTTCGCGTCGCGCGGCGCCGAGGTGACCGAGCAGAGCGACTTCTTTCTCGACGGCGAGTACCGCGAGAACCCAAAGGAGTACCGGCCCACCCAGCAGCTGCTCTCATTCACCATCGCCCCGAGCGGTGCCCCGAGGTAGACGAGACTCGAGAGGGAGAGTACAGCGCTGTAATAAAAGAGAGCCTAGAAAAGTTTGTCCGTAGTGCTGGAATGGAATCATCGGCCGGCCGCCGTACGCAGTGGTACTTTCGACTCGGCGTCCGGAGAAATGGGAGCTTTTTTTCACGTGAGTCGTGAGCGGCGCGCGTGTGCCGCACCCGCAGAGCCGCCTCACCCCCAGTGAGAGCACACACTATACTTTATAAGTCTCGATATATCGCTCTCTGTGTATCCTCCTCGTAGTCCCTCAAGTACAAGGACCGCTCTACAAAGCGTTCTGTCTTGCTCTCGGCTCTCTCGTTCTCTCTAAACACCGCTCTCTGCTCCTCACTCTCCGCGCCACAGTCCGGACGCTCGCGCCCGTACTCCCTTGCGCGCAAGGCGTACGCTGCGCGGGAAGAGGAGGGGCTTGCGGCGTGCGGGCGGCGAGTCCTAGGCGCCCCTCCTCGCCGCGCGCCCCTCCTTCCCCCCTCAGGCCTTGCGGATCAGGTTGTTGACATCCTCGGGCGCCCAGATGAGCTCGCCTAGAGCGGGGGCGTCCGTCCGAGGGCTCAGGAGGGGGGGGGGGGGCGGGGGGGCCGGGGGGCCGCTCCGCGCCTTGACGGCGTCGTCGACAAAAAAGGTCTGTTCCACTGGCGCGGGGTCCGCAAGGC